>NC_089742.1:6231229-6303729 GCF_040412425.1 Macrobrachium rosenbergii
GGTTACTAAAAACAAAGGCCAAATCCAGCACGGCCAATTCTGAAAGTGTTTTAAAAGATTCATAATTAAAATTACAATAGATAAAATCAGGAGTAGGGAACAATTCGGTTAAAACGAGATCAATGGTCTCCCTCATATGAACATTAGTAAAGAGGGATTCTGTATCTAAACTAACCTGAATCCTGTGAGAGGACCCTCGTTTTAAAATATCAAGAGTTCCTAAGGGTATATTCATTCCGAGTTAACGGTTCCAAATAGGGCGGAGGGGAACTCCGTGTTTGTGGATCATAGGCAGGGCATACAGAACACCAAATGAGGATCCGCTGGTAAAAAGATCATCATAAATTTTCTCATTTATTATACTCTTGGTTTTGATAGAGCACAAAGCAGTATTACTGTAATCCTATCTTCTAACTAGTAAATTTCTTGATTGTAGGATTATCCAACATTGGTGAATTTGTTGGGACCATCGAATATGGTGTTCATTTTACTTAAATAGCCTTTATCCGATCTAACCACTACGATGTCTTCACGTTTTTCCATGTTTAAGGAATTCATAATCATCTATCTTGACAACAGGAGCCCAGATAGTTTTAATTTGACAAAAGTATGAGAAATTACCATTACTTCATTTTGCAGGCGTGAGATACCTGTACATAGACCGAGTATTAAAACACTGGAATAACGCTTCCAGGGAAGAAAAAAATGTTAAAAATGGCTTTATAATTAGGCAATAAGTCTAACTGTTTGAATGAGAGTAGAATTTTTCCTCTTTTAAGAAAGTACATGTTTTGAGAAATTAAAAAGGTGTTATGGTAATTATGGGATTTAGGAAACAAGATGCCTAGATTGACCAATTTTTTTGGCATTTTGTGTTGAATGTGACCTAGATAATAAAGGCATAAATCAGTGCCAGACTAGATATGCGAAGCAATATTCTTCAAAGGAAAAAAATTTTTACTGGGAATTCAAATGAAAGTATTACGATATTTTAATAGTATTTCTATAACATTTTCGTTAAAAGAACTTCCACTGGCATATACCATAAACGCAAAATTCGTGTTGTGATTTTAAAGTTTTAAAGAACTCTATATAAAACAAACGAAGACATGCACATCGCTTAGTATTTTTTTCATCTAAATGGTATTCAAATTACTCTTGGCTATGTATAAGTGTCTAATGCGTCAATGAACACAGCATACTTTTTGGGACATTTCGTTTTCTAACGTCATGCTGCAATGATCTTTCCGTGTATAGTTTCTATTTCTTCCGCCACCTTCGTATTGCACTAATTACTGTGACAGTACTCCATTTGCACCTATAAACTTTATTCAACTCTGTGTAGCGCCGGATTACCCATATAAACTTACTTAGTGAAAACCATGTGTAAAAACCGACTGATTAAATGACAATATTTAATAAAAAAATATTTTTTTTATAGGATTAGGTAACAGTTCTAAATAAGGGCAGCACGTTTTAGTTTTCTCTAAAAGAAAACTACCGAGGCTAGAGTGCCGCAGATTGGTAGGTTGAGCATCCATCCTCCACTCAACAAACGTAGCAAATTGCAACCCTCTAGCCTCAGTAGTTTTCATTTAATTTAAGCTTAAAGTTAGCCATGACCGTGCGTCTGGCAAAGGTATAAGTGCCAACAACACAGGCCACCACCGGGCCGTGGCTGAAAGTTTCATGGGCCGCGGCTGAGAATTTCTTGGGCCGTGACTGGGAGTTTCATACAACATTAAATGCTGTACATAAAACTCTATTGCGCCGAAGTGCATTTTTACTTGTTTGTTATTGAAATTCAGCTCACTTTAATAGCTTTAATGATTTATTACTAATCATATCTGTGTTTTTTATAGATAATTTTTTTGAGCCAAATACAGGATGTGTTATATATTTTAAACCCTGAATTGGCCCTTTCCATTATGAAAGCAATTCTCCATAACTGCGTGAGACGGGCAGCTTCATTTCCACCAACTCTTTAATTCTGAGACTGATGGCTGTGTTACGTGTTGCTGTAATCACAAAGTACTTAATGAGCGAAGTTTTACCGCTCACGAGGGACAAATCTTACTTCATTTAGAGCATGCTGGATAAGGAACCACTTCTGTTAATGTCATGATGTCCGTCACGGTTAATTTCTCCATTTTATGTATCTACTGAGATAGTCAGAATATTTTTATATAAAGACGATTTTATTTGGTATAATTACCTTCATTCCCTGGTGTAATTACGTTATCATGTACCAGTGTAAATTAAATTGGGCCAGGTAATGGAATATAAGTCATTGAGTTACCTATAAGTGGACCTCATATTGCTCTAGGATAAGGGATAAACATGATAATAAATAAAAGTGACTGCAATATAGATTGACAAGCTATATTTACATAAGTGCTTGGAATTAAATTTTGGATTCTTTAATCAATGGAATGCTTTTTCCAGTGAACATTTACACAGGTGTGTATACAACATGATTATATATATGCAAACATAATTATATATATATATATATATATATATATATATATATATATATATATATATATATATATATATATATATATATATATATATATATATATATATATATTTTTTTTTTTTTTTTTTTTTTTTTTTTTTAAACATTACTACTGTTTGCCCTCGATGTATTTAGGTGTAGGAATATGAGACAGATGACGCCCCTGCATAGGCTGGGCAGTTCAAAAATGCTATGGCATTAGGGACCTAAGCCTCAGAGAGGGTTTACACTCAATGACCCCTAGTAATGGTGGCCTTAAGCTATCTTCCTCTCTATTCTATGCATTCGGCGATGCCTTTGTCAAGGTCGGATTGCCTGGGGCGGTATGTCAAGAGGCCACCTCGCCTGGCGGTCGCCATGTTCCCGCTCATGTTGAGCGGAGAGGTCAGCTTTAGAGAGACTCTGACGAAAAGTTCCGTAATGCGTATTTAAGATCGTGGACATGCGGGCGGAAATGGTCGTACGCACCATCCCAGCATGTGGGGAAGGAATGTCACACGTTTTTTATGTTCCAGATGCGTGTTGCCCGTCATCCGTCATTTTGCGTGGTTTACACCCGTGGTGCATCTATAGCGTTAATTGCGGGACAATTTGCGCGTGGGCGCTGATTTCGTTCCGCCAAAATCGCGTGGGTCCCCTGAGGTTCGGGAGTAGACGTGGCAAAGCGTCTCGTATTTTCAGGACGGTGAGGTCCGATTCAATGTGTATGAAGCAGCTTACTTCGGATTTGGCTTAGAGTCTTTTTATATTATTTTGTGTATGTGTCAATGTAAACAAATGTATATATTTTGTATTATTGTATGTTTCCATGTAAATATTTCAGCATTAGTATAAGCAATAAACATAATTTAAAAATAACTTTTATTCAATGAACTAAAAATTATTCAAAGTGTTAAATGAAGTAATAATTCCAATTAAACATATGCAAACAGCTATATAGTTGAAAAATTAACTTATATAAACAGATATCTATTTTTTTGTATTGTTGTATGTTTCCATCTATATATCAGCACTAGTATCAATAAACATATAATAGAAAAGTAACTTCTATTCAATGAACTACAAACCATCAAAGTAACAAAATGAAGTAAGAATAACAACAAAAAATAAGGAGTAAGTGAAGGTATATTATATTAAAATAAAAATAAAAAAACTGTACTTTCATATTATTAAGTTGTTCTTCACTTGCTTAGTAATGGCCTATATAAAGGTATAAACCATTTCAAAATATTCAAAGTTATAATCTTCTTTGCCTTGGAGTAATGCACTTAGCCACACTGCAATGCATGTATTTTTCTGCGTTAAAAAATGTCTTTATTGATCCAGTAGATTTGTTTTATGCAAACAAATATATCAGTTGAAAATTAACTTATATAACAAATGGTTTATTTTTGTATTGTTGATGTTTCTGTATATATCATGATTGGTATAAACAATAAACATATAATTGAAAAATAACTTTTATTCAATGAACTAAAAACATTATATAAAAAAATGAAGTAAGAATAATACAAATAAGACATATACAAAAACAAATAAATACAAAGGAAAAGTAAACTGTATGGATATTAAAAATTTTAAAGTCGACATGAAAGAAAGAAATTATTATAACAAATATAAATGTATGTTAACAGTAGTTCTCCTTATTTTCAATTACAATGGAACATACAGCTTCCACCAATACCATGCAGTGCATATACTCAAAATGACGGCCTCCATTACATTTCTTTGTTGTCTGTGTGCTGGTGTTATATATATCCTCAATGTTCTCCATGTTGATATGGCAGCAGGGGAATATTCTTGCTACATAGGCGCTGAATGAAACTGCAAACACATATATACCTAATACATGTACTGGGGATGTTGTGAGGGTGTCATGGTATAATAACAATAACAAATAAAGTCGTGGGTGTTACTTGACTCTGCCAGGCATTACATATATTGTCGTGGCAGTTCAGTAAATCCCGTCTATCAGTGCGTAGCCTTAACATACGCATTAAATACTTACGTTATGGCGTCGTTATCTGACTTACGGAAACATATTTGACAGGTATCCACAGGATTTGGACACTGAACCCTGCATATAGCCATAGTTGACATGCGATGGTGGCTGATACGTGAAGCAACGGGGCAGAAGAGAGTAACAACGAACTGAAATAACCGCCGTGATTGAGAACGGTGGCTTTGTATACACTCCACTTTTATCCTACGTCTATATATATATATATAGTGAATTGGAAGATCATATAATATGATCCTGAGGGTCATATATATGCAAACGACTCGACGTTATGGTAAGTCCGATTCTTGTTGAAGATTATATTGACTATTAATTTTTATATATTTCAAATTATCTTTATTTCATATATACCACTTATGGTATATATATATAGTTCCTATATTAATAAATTATTATATTGTTAGCTTCAACCCCGTTATTCCAATAAAATACCTAGGATTTAGGGTAAGCATATCAGTTCAAGTCTATGCTTTTATATAGCGTCCGAATGTTTGGAGGAATGTTGTAAATCTAAATTCATCTTAATGAAAACTGAGATTCTTGTATGCGTATGGAGGACGTTTATATATCTTTATTCCTTGAATATTCTTTGTTGGTTAATATATATATGATATATTAACGACTATTTAGGTTAATATGGCTTCAAGTGGCAATGTTCCAAAATAATAGGCCGATTAATACTATATAAATTGAAACAATATATATCAGCCAAGACCCTATATGGTCAAACAATAGATATATATATATATATATATATATATATATATATATATATATATATATATATATATATATATATATATATATATATATATATATGCGTTGTGTGAATGTGTGTGTGTGTGTTGTGTGTGTGTGTGTGTGTGTGTTTATGTATGCATATGCATACATGTAACCAATAATTTTAGTGTTTTTGTCCAATATTTTTACTTATAAAACTGTTCTTGTAGAATTATGAATAGTTAATTGGCATTATAAAAATACAAACTGAGGTTCGTTGAAGATAGTTAGAACAGTAAGCAAAGTGGAACTGTTGGTTTAGCAATTACACTTATCTACTAAGAACCAAAATTATAAAAAGAAACTAGTTCTCTTGTTTGTACCCTCAGACAATATTCAGAATTTAGTATCAGATATCCAACCTATTTTTGAAGTGAGAGATAATACTTTCAGTTTATTCCTTACAGCATCCATTTACATAAAACAACATAATTGTGATAGGAAACGGACTTTTTTTTATTGGAGGAAGGAGATAAAACACCAAGCGGAATGCGTTATTAATAAGGAAAAAGATTATGATAAAAGCGTTAACGAGGATAAAACACCCAAGAGTGTTCATGAGCTTTTAATAAGTCCTGAACATCCGATCGAGGTGTGAAACACATGTAGAAGTAGGCTAGTATTTCCGCGTCAGCACGATCAATATCAATAGTCGCTTTCATTTCACCTGTGTATTTACAGGTGAAGATGTACATGAACATGGGTAGCATGTGATTGGCTGAAATCAATGTTTCCGACATCGTTGGTTTATTGTGCTAAGTATAAAACTATTTCTCCAATAACGTTCTTGAATGTTTATATAAAGAAACCTACAAATAGCATGATATCCCATTATCCTCAATTTTCATTATTCGCATGACCTTCCCTGTATGTGATGGCTGACTCATAGCTTCTTTTGTAATACGACACAATATAGTTTTTTCCTTCCCAGTATTTTTCATTCCTTTAGTGAGTCAATCGTTCGGCTCGTCGACCACAGTAAAAAGAGGTCGAATCTTTAGGTGAGTATTAAAGTTTAGAAAAATAATGTATTGCCACTGCAAGAAAAGAGGCTATAGCAAGACATACAAACACAGGGTGGAAAGAAAAAGAGATCTCAGAAAGAGAAATATTATTATTTGCAAACAGGAATAATATTTTATAAACAGCGTAGCTATATGACAATACTAATCGCTGTCAGATTCTTTGAATGTAATGAAAAAGAACTATAACATCCCATGGTTTCTTTAGATAAAATTCAGATTATAATAACAACTCACACTAGCCACATATATATATATATATATATATATATATATATATATATATATATATATATATATTATATATATATATATATTTCTTTAATATATATATTGTATCAGCTAGTATGGAAGATTCTCTTTTTTACCAATATATATTAATATATATATATATATATATATATATATATTATATATATATATATATATATATATATATATATATATATATATATATATATATATATATGTGTGTGTGTAATATATATATATATATATATATATATATATATATATATATATATATATATATTATATATATTCATATATATGAAATTTTTTTATCATATATATATATACTTTATCCCATTATATATAATCATATATATAAAGAATAAAACAAATTATCTTAGTCATGATATACTATCTTAATATCTGTACCATCTCTTTATAGCACAATCTGTACAACTGTTGCTTTGTCTATATCAATTGGAGAATATGATTCGATGGAAATTATCACCGAAGGGGAATTTATGTAAGTGATAAATTAATTGGTATTACACAAATCGACCTTTATGCTCAAGATCTATTCAGCGACTCAGTAGACGTTACCACCGCGCCATCAGGAGAGGTGGTAACGTCTATGAAGTCTTTGAATAGGTCAATCATTAAGGGTTACCAAAAATTTTTAATATTGAGTCACTGAATAGGTCCGTGTCAAGGGTTCGCGTCCTGCGAGGCAATTCATTTATCACTTATATAAATTCCCTTTTAGTGATAATTCTCCATCGGAGATATTCCCGAGGTAGCGTGAATTTGATATTAAGCGACATTTGTAGATTCATGATTATATATATGTAACAACCGTTTGGAAACAGATAAGAATATTCCAGGTAGGAATATAACATAGCATACCGATTGGCCTGTCTTCAAAAGGCGATGGAGGATTCAGCCCTTACTTTTTCCTCTCTCTCTCTCTCTCTCTCTCTCTCTCTCTCTCTCTCTCTCTCTCTCTCTCTCTCTCTCTCTCTCTCTCTCTCTCTCTCTCAAAGATCTCTTTCAATGTTCACCCCTGGCATCTCAACATTCTTCTCAAAGAAATTAAATGGTTCATTTAAGGAAAACTCAATCTTTCCTACAAAAATAGATTTATTATTCAAAGCAACCCAACAAGTAATGAACAAACAAAGCAAAGATTAAAATGCATCATAAATGAAATTATCAAGTCAAGAAAACATTTAACTCAAGATTTAGTCTCAGTCCAACTAAAATCTGATTATGGCTAATGGCCTGCAAATTCAAAAAATTCTCACATATTCCATTATAGACTTTGTAAAGTCTAGTCTCAAGTCTCCCACATAAAATACTAGACATTGCAAAGTCTGTCTTTCTCTATGATCACACCAACATGATAACATCATGTTATTGCCACAAAGTCCAACATGACATCTGTCGAAGAAATTAAGCACAAATAATATCTCCCAAAAATATGCAATGCAAAACACAATAATCAAAAGTGTAAAATGCATGAGTAAATAGCATACTGGTAAAATATAGAACACAATAAAAATAGAATATTGAAATGGTAAAATGCTACATCCACTTCCACACAAGTTCAAAATGTCTTGAAACATGGTAAAAACATAAGTTCACACTTCACACAGAAAAACGAAGAGCCTGAACTGTACCTTATTCTGCCAATTCTAAGAGCTTGGATCCACACTCAAAGATAATGTCTAGACAATCTCGCTCTAGTTCCGCTAATGAACAATCAAACTAATTTTTGGGCAGATTTAGACACAAAATCAAGATTTATAACACACGAACTCATGTACGCACATAGCAACTTGGTCATATGACTCGGCCAATATCGCGTGTTCATCACGTTAACTGCTGAGATGATCAACTATTTGCTGAATGCAACGATTCTGCAAGTGACGAGTTCACGACAGTACCATCTCACTACCAAAAATTCTTCCATCACATCTCTGTACCTGACCATGTTAAATCGGCCATATTTTCTGAAATAGTGCTCGGCCACCCCATAAGAGCGTCTCGCTCTCCTTAACGGCAAACTAAAACAAAAGCATATGTATAAAACATAATAGATAGGGCTTATGCTCAATTAGCAATGTCTACTGAACTACAGCATTAGGTACTGCCCTCATGACGTACTTGCACATCTACTGGGGGTATTGTCTTAGAGCACTTGCATGAAGTCTTACAAGCACAAAATGAGCTTTACTACTCCCATATTAAGAACTATCAGAAAATAGCCACTAAAATTATTAAGACATTGGCAACAAAATTCTGGTACTGACCATGAACGAATCGTCGATCTCTTCCATCGGTGGGACAGTCATTGGGTGACTCTGTCGAAGGCACTGGAACTATATCGTGATCGTTATGCATATGACGCATGATTATCTTCTCGGAACTGTTGAACACAGCACGGCTAAGTACGAGGAAGTCCGTAGACAGGATTCTCCAGGATGAGTCGAACAGCTCGGACCCTCGAAGAACGAACGTTGTCGACTTGTTACTCTGGCACATCGTCGTAATGGAGCATTCTTTGTAAAACAGGGCAGTAAGAGTACTGGTGGGATCAATGTGGTATTCACGTGGAAACTGTATAAAGTCACATTCAGTCGGAGTCTGTCTATGAACTAAAGATAACTCACAACCACCCACAGATACAACTTGCAACTGGAAAACATTACTGTCACACACACATACTTCTCCCTAACTAAGGTACAACCTGTCTTATAATCAACTCCCAAACCCTGATATTGATCTCCCAAAATGAACATGATCTCTAATCCATCCCATGTCACTACTAAGTCTCCAAAAGCACTCGGAAAAGGTCTAATAACAAAAGGTTTCAAAAGGTTACTGAACCAAACAAAGGAACGTAATACTATCAAACCCCAATCAGACTAATTCCACCCTCAAAACATTATAATATAAATACAGTCAATCTCTCCCGTGAACAATACTTTTCGAACCATGTAGATAAGCGGAATTCCTTAGAACATTTTCTAAGTATCCAAACAGGTAATATATCACCATCTCGTAACGACCATCTGCTGCAGCAATAGTTGCTTTAACTTGCATTTGCACTTCTGTCCTTAGAGAATCAGTTTCTTTCTCAACAAAAGAGCGGTATGTTGGATCGTAATGAATGCAATTGTCACATCAAGATCTTCTTTCAAACCTTCCACTGAAACTGACAAATCATTCAAAAAACGTCTCATTGTTTCAAAACTATTACTCAATTTCTTAACTCTTGAAAAAACTGATTTAACTTTTCCCCTGAGCTATTAAGTCCCTGGAGTAAAGAAAAACTTCTGCTACTTGACTAAACTTCCAATGGACAGATGATCAACCACATCAATCACGCCAACAACTAAAAGAACTAAAGGTGTTGCTCTTTTACTTCTCCCATTCTCAACTTCACTTAAAACAAATGATTACGAGACAAAAAAAAAAAAGAAAAAAAAAAAAAAAAATATTATATTATATACAAATGTCAACCCATTTATCCCTCAAACTATACACAAATGTTCCATTACATCCAAACTTTCTTTAACTTTGAAATATGAGTTAATTTTGTCACACCTGTATTTACATCTTTTACTACAAATCTATTCCCTCTTTTGATCTCTACAATCTCAAAAGGTCCGTGGAACTTCGGACTTAATTTATAATTCAGATCATTCCGAACATTCACTTTAACAAACACTCTATCACCCATCGAAAAAGCTACTCCCCTCGATTTCGCGTTACTTTTCTCTACCATTGCGCGCAAACTCAGTTCAAGTTCTTTACTGATACACGCAAATCTTTCTCTCGCTGTATTTATCAACGAAGTGACCGTAACATCACCCTGAACTCGCTCTGGTAACAAATCAAAAGGTCCTTTCAACTTGTATCCATACAAAGCTTCTGCTGGAGATATCTTAATTGTGTCATTCATCATAGTATTGATACTATATCGCACTTCATCCAAAGATCTGTCCCAATGTGTATCGGAACCACCCACTGTCATGCGTAAAGCTTCGATTACTTTCCGATTCGCCCTCTCACATAACCCATTCGCTTCAGGTCTATACGGGATTATAGATACTTTCTTTATCCCCAATAAATTGGCAAGACCCTCTAAAGTCTTATTAATAAACTCCCTACCATTGTCTGTGATCAGACATTCAGGAACACCATATCTACAAATTATCCCCTTAAAGAACGCTATAGCAACTTCCTCAGCTGACTTGTATTTCAGTAGGAAAATCTCGACAAAACGAGTTAACTCGTCAACAACTACTAATAAATGTCTATAACCATAAGCGGACTCTGAGAAGTTATCCAGAATATCCATATGCACTCTCTGAAACGGCCTATGTGGTATGGGATATGAACCCAAACGACAAGACACTGTCGTCGCTGGCTTATTCGCATTGCAAATAGCGCAACTTCTTTACAAAGGCCTCCACTGCGGAAAACATATTTTTCCAAAAGAACTTTGACCTGACGTTTTCATACGTCTTGTCCACACCTAAATGAGGAGAACCAAATTTACAATGTACAATGTCTAGAACTTGTGATACTAGACTCTCTGGCACGATGATTTGTGTAATTTCACCCATGCTTCGAATACTTCGCAAGTTATACTTAACTTTCCTCACCAATAAATTATTCTCCAACTCTAGACCAGAAAAAGGCAACTTATACCCTTTCTTCGGTGAAACTCCCCTAAGAAATGCCTTAGCATCTGACAACAATTTATCCTCATCTTGCTTTTGTTCCAGCAAGCCTATGTCCCAAGTGACATTTTCACCTGTAATATAACACACAGCATTACCCTCAATATCACGAACAACAATCTCTCCCGAGACTGCCGACTCACTATTTCTCCCTGGAGTATGCACTGTAGAAACGTGTTTGTCCTCTACATGCGATATCTCAGAATACTAGTATCAGAAACATTAGACACCAAATGTTTACTCTCGTCTCCCACACAGGATTCGGATTGCACTCCCTCATCCTTGACTGGAAAATATCTGCTCAATGCATCTGCAACCACATTATGCTTACCTTCAATGTATTTGAGGTTTGCATCAAAATCTCTCAATGTCAAAAACCAACGCGCTCTCTTGGGCGACAAATTTGGCTTATTAAAAAGCTCTAACAACGGTTGATGATCTGTAAAATTCTCAACTTTATTTCCCAACAACAACATCTTAAAATGAACAAGGCTAGAGACGACTGCGAAAGCCTCCTTGTCCACAACTGACATCAGCCTTTCGTTACTACCACGCATTTTGAACTTTCTGCTATAAAAAGCAATTGGGTGTAATTTTCCCTCAAATTTCTGCATCAAACACGCACCTATACCTTCCTGACTCGCGTCAGTCACTAAAGTGAACGGTTGACTAAAATCTGGAAACTTCAAAACAGGTGGGTTCACCAAAGCATTCTTAAGCTTCTCAAAAGCTAATTGCTGACTGTCACCCCAAACAAACTTAACGTCTTCTTGTAACAAATCTGTCAATGGAGACGCTATTGTAGAAAAATTCCGCACAAAACGGCGAAAGAAACCCGACATACCTAGGAATGAACGAATCTGTTTCCTGGTTTTGGGAACTGGAAAACTCACAATGGCTTTAACTTTCTCATCATTCACTCTGACTCCTCTTTAGAGATAACATGACCCTAAATAGACAATTTTTCTCTTCAGAAACTCACATTTGGCCAATTTGACCTTTAATCCAGCGAACCGTAATCGCTTGAGGACTTCTTTTAACACCTTTAGATGTTCTTCAATCGTTTCTGTGCATATGAGAATGTCATCCATGTACACAAACATCGACTTTCCTAACAAACCATGAAGTACCGTGTTAACCAGTCTAGTAAATGTTATTGGGGACCCTTGTAATCCGAAAGGCATCCTATTAAACTCGTAATGTCCCTTTGGTACCGAAAATGCTGTATATTTACGGCTACTCTCACAAAGGGGAACCTGTAAAAACCCTTGCATAAGATCTATAGATGAATATATATTCTTGCCACCGATCTCAACAAATAAATCAGGCAAACAAGCTACAGGATATCTATCTGGGCATTTCTTCTCGTTCAATTTACGAAAGTCTTCGCAAACTCTGATGCTACCGTCTTTCTTTAGAACCGCTAGTAAAGGAAAGTTATATGGCGAAGAGCTTTACCTAATAATTCCTTCTGACTCTCACCTCTGAACTTCCTTTTCTACTTCTTCTCTGATCTTAAAGGGAATTCGATATGCTGGAATATAAATGGGATTTGTACCTTTCTCTAAGCGGATTGAATGTTCTAAAACATCTATAACTCCTAATTTATCTCCCTTCAAAGCAATGATATCTAAATATTCTTTCAACACTTTCTCTACTTTATCTGAATACTCAGGAATAATCAGCTTTAGCCAAATGTTCGTGAAGAACTTGACTTCTGAACTGTTGCTCCTGTTGGGAAACGTGTTACTGTCTCCACAAAAACTCACTATCTTATGTTCTTCCTGAAACTCTTCAAAATCAATTACATAAGTACCCTTGTGATATTTTTTCACTGAGTCTTGATAGCTAACTAATTCTACTGTAGTTATGCCTGCGACTGAAACTTCATTTACTGACACCGTACTCACAATGTCTTTGAATTTCTCGGTTCCCTCAACAACGCATACTTGAGAAGGAAACTTTTTCTCTTTCACCGACACTTTAATCAATGTAGGAACTCACGGTTGCAATTCAATATCTTCCAACAAAAATCCTTTGAAAGACTTTTTTGCTGAGTGTCTTCACTCTCTAATGACTGTGTTACACATGTCTCAGACTGCGTCTTAGGGTTCTCACAAGTTTTTTTCCTGTGTATATATGGAACAAAACAACCTGGCTCACCTATTGTAATCCCCTGAATTCCTGTAAGAATGTTGATGTTATGTCGCATGCAAGAAGGGTGTCCTAGCAAAACCATTTCACCTAAGGCTAATCCTTCTATGACCAAAAATGATTCTACTATTGTCTTTCCGCCGATACAAAGCGTAAGAAATGACGAACCTAAAATATTCAGTTTCCTCGCTTGTACGTCACACACTGTCTCATTAGTAGGGACTAATTTACACTCTGGAAACTTCGAGTGAAAAAGGTCAGCATTTACTAGGTTAACTGAGCTACCAGAATCAATGAAAATAGAAATTTCAATACCATTAGAAAATCCACGTACAATCGGCCTAGGTTCTGGTGATTCTAAGACCCGATTGCTCATTATCCTGTGTCCGTTTTCGAACTTATCTTGTGAAAATTCTGATGTTCGTTTGTGTACCTAGAACTTGCATCATGTGGAATTCTCCTGTCATATCTATTAAAAACCCCGTGTTTTCCTTGAATATTCTCTATTTTTTTGTGGCTGGGCAAAATCTCCATCCATGGTCTGAAGATTTGCAAGCTGAGCAATATCTAACTCTGCAATTTGATTTACTATGTCCTAATTTATCACAATTGAAACAACGAATTGTTGTTACTGATCTCTCTGAGGTTTCCCTCAATTCCACCCGTACACATGATTTCGCTCCTGCATCATTTCCTAGATTTGAGGAGTTCGCATTATTCTGCGGTTTGACACTGTAGCTGAAATCTTAGCACCTCCCTTCACAAAACTACTGTCTAGCGTCGGGCATTTTGATAGATTTTTGTTAACCTGTGCAAACAAAAAGGATTCATCTGTGTCCTTATCAATTCTTTTATCAAAACTATTTGTAATTATATCTGGGACTGACGTTAAAAGGCAAGCAAAGTGTAGCAGTTTTTCAAAATTATCTAAAGAAATATTATTTCCATTTACCCATGTAGAGTTTATCATAGATTTCTTTATCTCACCTACTGCATCAAATAAGCGAGCACTGTACGCTATTAATGAATCATTACCCTTTCTAGTTCTGATAAGGGCTCGTAAGTTCCGAACAATGCACTCGCCGTCAACTCCGCCATACGACGTGCGTAAGAATTCCTGAAGTTCTTTCCAAGTTTTACATTTTCTGAACCCGAAACCTCGTGCTCGTTCGCCAATGTCTCCTTTGTCTAGATCCAAAAAAGCCTTTGCTTCTCTCAAAGCATCAGCGCCATCCGTAATCTTCCTAGAATTCAGATAATTATCTATTGATTCAATAAATGTCTCTACATTCTGTGTTAATTTCCCATCAACTAGTCCCTTAAAGTTTGTAATGCCTGCATTAAAATTTGTTAACTTATGGGTCACGACCGACTGGGACGGCCCTGAGTCTGAGTCTTCCATTTTGCGCAAAATTCGGCGACCCGAACGTAACAACATAAGATGAAACAAAAGAAAACAAGAAAGGAAAATCTAAAGAAAAGCGAAAGTTAGCCCTCTCCTAAAAGAAAAACTGAAAAGGGTTACTCAACACTCAGTCTGCAACAGAAAACGGAGCTCTGTGCAACCTGTGACGTCACCATCTCGAAGACGAAGCAGACAAAAAGATAGGAGTGATTTTTGTTGAATCACCACATGCTTAATTAACTCACAATCGCCACTAATCACACTTATTTGGGTATTTCCTTAACCCCAAAATTGCTCTAGAGATCACCCAGATCTATTTCACAATTCCCCACTCCCAATACTCGAATAGAAACAGAAAAAAAAAAGATTCCCCATGTTAAGCACGTAATCACGACACCTTATGACACCCGCTCATCTAAGACTAATCATTCCTCTCTCGCCCAAGGCTAGTCTGTGGCTTGGGCATCAACGTTACCAATTAGTCTATTTTAAAAAAAATCGATTAAAACTCTCACGCTGCTATTATTTTCAGTTACACGCTGATAGTATTTCTACTTAATCCCTGCCACCAATTCTATCTGTAACAACCGTTTGGAAACAGATAAGAATATTCCAGGTAGGAATATTACATAGCATACCGATTGATCTGTCTTCAGAAGGCGATGGAGGATTCAGCCCTTACTTTTTTTTCTCTCTCTCTCTCTCTCTCTCGCTATCACCTTTCCCTCTCTCTCTCTCTCTCTTTCTCGCGAATGTCACAAAGATCTCTTTCGTTCTCGCACTTCCACATTAAAGAAATGAAATGGTTCGTATAAGGAAAACTCAATCTTTCCTACAAAAATAGATTTATTATTTAAAGCAACCCAACAAGTAATGAACAAACAAAGCAAAGATTAAAATGCATCATAAATGAAATTGTCAAGTAAGAAAACATCTAACTCAAGATTTAGTCTCAGTCCAACTAAAAATCTGATTATGGCTAATAGCCTGCAAATTCAAAAATTCTCACATATTCCATTATAGACTTTGTAAAGTCTAGTCTCAAGTCTCCACATAAAATACTAGACATTACAAAGGTTTGCGTCTGTCTTTCTCTATGATCACACCAACATGATAACATCATGTTATTGCCCACAAAGTCATCACCACAACCATGACATCTGTCGAAGAAATTAAGCACAAAAAATAATATCTCCCAAAAATATGCAAGTGCAAAACACAATAATGAAAAAGTCTAAAATGCATGAGTAAATAGCATACTGGTAAAATATAGAACACAATAAAATAGAATATTGAAATGGTAAAATGCTACATCCACTTCCCACACAAGTTCAAAATGTCTTGAAACATGGTAAAAAAAACATAAGTTCACACTTCACACAGAAAAACGAAGAGTCTGAACTGTACCTTATTCTGCTTATTCTGCCACACTCAAAGATAATGTCTTCACGATCTCGCTCTAGTTCCGCTGATGAACGACCGAACTAATTTTTGGGCAGAATTAGACACAAAATCAAGATTCTGTAACACACGAACTCATGTACGCACATGGCAACTTGGTCATATGACTCGGCCAATATCGGTGTTCATCACGTTAACTGCTGAGATGATCAACTATTTGCTGAATGCAACGATTCTGCAAGTGACGAGTTCACGACAGTACCATCTCACTACCAAAAATTCTTCCATCACATCTCTGTACCTGACCATGTTAAATCGGCCATATTTTCTGAAATAATATATATATATATATATATATATATATATATATATATATATATATATATATATATATATATATATATATATATATATATATATATATATATATATATATATATATATATATATATATATATATATATATATATATATATATATATATATATATATATATATATATATATATATATATATATATATATATATATATATATATATATATATATATATATATATATATATATATATATATATATATATATATATATATATATATATATATATATATATATATATATATATATATTATATATATATATATATATATATATATATATATAAATATATATATATATATATATATATATATATATATATATATCTAAATAAATATA
Organism: Macrobrachium rosenbergii; assembly: GCF_040412425.1. Taxonomy (NCBI): domain Eukaryota; kingdom Metazoa; phylum Arthropoda; class Malacostraca; order Decapoda; family Palaemonidae; genus Macrobrachium; species Macrobrachium rosenbergii. Next base: position 6,248,228 of record NC_089742.1, read on the forward strand.
TATGGGGTGTTGTTTGCAGCGTCCTAAAATCTGAATCTTATCTAAATAAATCATGGGTTCTTTTTCATTATATTAAAAATCTGACAGCGATTAGTAGATATGTCATATAGCTACGCTGTTTATGAAAGTATTATTCCTGTTTGCAAATAATAATATTTCTCTTTCTGAGATCTCTTTTTCTTTCCACCCTGTGTTTGTATGTCTTGCTATCTGCCTCTTTTCTTGCAGTGGCAATACATTATTTTTTCTAAACTTTAATAGCTCACGTAAAGGACTCGACCTCTTTTTTACAGAGGTCGACAAGCCGAACGATTGACTTACTAAAGGAATGAAAAATACTGGGAAGGAAAAACTGTATTGCGTCGTATTACAAAAGAAGCTATGAGTCAGCCTTCACATACAGGGAAGGTCATACGAATAAAGGAAATTGAGGATAATGGGACATCATACTATTTAGAGGAAGAGACTAAACACAATCTGTTGGCGAGTTTTACCTAGTTTATAATGTAGTTTGCCAAATAGTCTGTAAACTAAAAGTCTTCATTTTCGTTGATATTCATATAAACAAATGGGGAAAGCCTAAAGACTGTTGACTTGTGAAATAATATATAGAAATTCACCTTCAATATCTTGATGGAATAAAAAAAAATGTTATGAAAAGGGCCAACTAAAAGTTGACCTTAATAGTAAATTAGTGCTGCTTTAGCGACTCGTCATGTTTAGTTTAATTCAAAGAGATGAACATCTAACAAATGCAATCTCGAGATACTGAATAGGGCTTAAGGTTGGAAATGACGAATAGGTTCTATTAAATCTTTTAGTGCTATACCTCTGATTACTTAATCAAGAGTTTCTATTTTTGTGTATTTCTGTCAAAACGATTAAAGTTGCTGAAGTCAGTTACAATTGCATTGTTTGGGAAGTGGATGTAATTTTTGTAACGTAAAAGCATCTTTTTCTCCTTAATCTACTTTCAGAACTGCAGTTCTTAAGTGCAGAATCAAATTTAGACGCAACATATTTATAGAATACTAATCATTTGATAATTCGGCCCTTTCAAGAAAGCTGCATAGTTTCTTTACAATATGTCAGCTATTGCTGCTATTATCTCTGCTGCGTCCAGTGTTCTGATACTCTGCTGACCTTACTAGTAAAACTACTATCAGTTGAGTTATATACATTAAGATTTAAAATACTTGGCTTTTTATACAATCTGCATTGAGCAACCATGACTGTTGTTTCAAATAGTCTTAGTGACCATTAGTCAATCAATCAGTGCTTTTTGAAATCGATATATTTATAGCACTGAAGAGTAACAAAGGTCTAGGGACTATTTCGTTCAATAAATACCTTTGGAACGAACACGTATTGGCCGAATTGCCGGTAGAGACTGTTGATTGTCTGAGCAGGTTCTCATCGGAACAATAATATTTCAAATGAAATGGAGACCAAAGAGACATAGATATAGATTACATTAAAAAATAGAAATAATGATTTTTTGCAACAGATATTTCATATTGCAACAAAATATCGCAATATAAAGTGTGTTCTGATGATGCTGAGGTGTTGCCTTTCTTATACGTAAGTCTTTTGTGCGTGTTGGTATGATAGTGTGGGTAAATTACATATTAATGTCTTAGCCTCGTAGCTCCTGTCTTGAGCCCTTTCTTGCCTTTGATATGTACAAATTCCACTTCTCATTCCTGTAGTGATTTGGCTTCGAATAGTCGATATATTTTATTTTGTTTAATTCCCGTACCTAAAGCAGGATGGGAGAGGTTAAGTGTCAATATTTTTTTGTCCATATAATAAGATCCTAAGAACATATACCCTAAAGTTTTCGTTATTTGTGAATTACGAAGAAAATTAGCTATAAGGTTATTATTTTTATTTCCCGGCATCAAGTAGAGTAAAATATAAAAAAAGATTCGTCAGCTATTTAGGATATTTTTATTCCTTCCATAGGGTCCACAACCCCACACCTAAACCTCCTCCTTTGCCTTGTATTTGTATCCAAATCCATTGGCACTTCCAAGGATAACAATTACAATCTTCAGTAAATTAACAAGCACAATATATGTGATTTTCATTGTTCAAGAGAGACGGGGTGCATAATCATGACATAATGCCCAGTGTGAGTTACGGAAACTGAGCTTAAGTGAGCGTATTGTTGTAAGAGCACCCTGAAGCTTATCTGAACGACCCTTTAAAGAAGAGAGAGAGAGAGAGAGAGAGAGAGAGAGAGAGAGAGAGAGATCTGTGTTTTAAACACGATAGAGATGAAAAATCTGTTATATAAATCCTTCAGTTACTGAATAAAATTACTTCTATTTTAAGACATTTCTCTCAAAATAAGGACTGTTACTTTTCTTTAAGAAATGTAACAAAAATGAATAGGGGCAACTTTCAATAAGAGAAGTAATAAACAATCCGCATAATTTTATGTATGCCACTGAAGAAATATATTTAATACGAAATAAAAACAAACTACAAACATATGAGTCATATCCTGACGGGGTCATTGCTTCTACATATATGAAATAAGCGTACAAATAATGATGTGTATTCGTTTAAGCTATACGCCAAAAATAGGAAAATACACAAGCAAACACAGCAAATATCCGAGATCCATGAAAAATATGTTGTCATATCACCACCCGTCAAAAGAGTGCTGATGGTTCAGTATTGGAAAAGATCAAAGCTATTATTCAAATCCTTATTCAGTCCGACAACAGGAGCGATACGTTACACGTGCTACTGGAAACAGCCAATATGGTCTCCGGTTAAATTCATGACGTATGAAAATAGTGGTGATCAATACCTGGAAATAAAATTCTTATTTATCATGGTTTTTTAAAGCTGCTTTGAAGGTAACAGAAAAATTATCAAAGTGGACACGAACTTTTCATTTCAGATTATATCTCTGTCACATCGTACATTATTCTCTCGGCATATCATCAATATTGTTGTCTCTTTTTAGAATCTTCCTAATATTTCTGCTGCATAATGATAATTCTTCTATTGTAATATACACCATTTTAAAAGGGAAAACAATTTTATATTTGTCGAACTTAGGTTTTGGGTTTGTTTGTAATCATAAGCTATTAAAAGTCTTTCTTTGTGTGACGGTTCGTATTAGGAATAGTTTATTATGACCCCTTCTGTGCCATTAATAAACATATGGTAAGAGGTACCTCACTTTTAAAAAAATTATTAGCTTTTGATACTAAACATTTTCAAAACAGTGGAAAATTTTCCTGTCTATATATTTCATTGCTGCTACTAAGAGAGAGAGAGAGAGAGAGAGAGAGAGAGAGAGAGAGAGAGAGAGAGAGATAGCCTCTGTTGTAAGAAGACAAAGACGCAAATAGTCTGGTTAGAAATAACTTGAAAAGTTTGTTATCTTATATATCCTATTTTCATAAAAAATAAATTGTTTATGCTGTCAGAAATGGCAATTACCAAAACAAAGTTTTATGTTTAAAAAGGGATCCTTTTAATTCAAGAAAAAGTGTAGGACAAAGCGATGAGTCACCTTCGTATAGAGTGATTGTTTGCATATATAATATAGATTTGACAAAAAATCAGACCTTTTGTAAAGTATGGATTTGTTTCAAATAACTCTAAGCAGATCCATAACAAGCATGATATTTGTTTGGATTCTTTAGGAAGTATATTAGTAAAGCAGACAATAGGTAAATTAAAAGGAAACACTTAATCTTTGTGTCCAACTTCAAAGGTAAACCAAAATACTTTTTAGAATATCTTTTCAGAAAGTCAAAACTTTCTATTCAGTATGAAAGGAAAAGCATATTACGTAATTTGTAAAAGTAAATTAAAAAATTAAAAATAATAATAAAAACATAAAAATAGGCAATATCGGAGTCCTGCGTGAGACTAGCAGCAAAACTGAAATTTTCAAAGATACAAACTTTATTGAAACGAACATAAAATTGTTATATAATTTATAGCATTGGAATTGTTTGTTTTATCAGTCCATAAGTCTTTCTCACTGACCATGTCCCGAGGATTAGGAGTTTTAAATTTCAACGTAGATCCATGAATTTCTTGTATTGCGTGATTGCAACTACTGACATGATTAAGAATGATGGAATTTTGATGTGCGTAGCTTACCGACGTTAGTGTTCAGGTTTATTTGGGACCAACTTTTTTTTTTTTTTTTTAAGGAATCCATACAAGATATATTACATCCCGTCAAGTAAATCACCTCACATGACTGACACATTTCCGTTTTTCGGAGGTAAGTAATAAATTATGGACATCCTTTCATCCGAGCTTGACCAGCTATAATCATCTGTGGTTCTCCGGATTTCTTTTCCTTGTAAACAACGGAGTTTATACTTAATGCTTCCTTTGGAAACGGTAAGTTATTGTCATACATGAAGATATGTGGTCAAAAATTAAATCAAAGTTGAATATTATCTCAAGTTAACTCTCTCTCTCTCTCTCTCTCTCTCTCTCTCTCTCTCTCTCTCTCTCTCTCTCTCTCTCTCTCTCTCCATTAAGGAAAAACAATTTTAAGTCATATAAATTCATATGTTTGGGCTGTTTATTTTTTAGTTATTTACATAATTTTCGTCTTCTATTGATAAATATAGTTTTTCTTTGGCTTTTATTCTACAGCTTGCGTATACCATGGTTTGTCATGATTGTACGAGTGTAAGGTACTGAAACGGGTTGATTCAGTGCAACTGACCCCAAACTATAATTGTGGTCTTCCTCACCAATGCCATATGGTAAATATTGCAACATTACTCAATAATAATTAGATATGTTTCTCAAATAAATTCTCCCTACAAAAAATCACAAGGAAATCTTTGATTCCCTTTTCGCATAATGAGGAGCGTGTGTTTAGCAATGCGGCTTCACCCTTCCCACACTCTCTTTTGACCAAGTACGCTCAACGGACTACAGTAGCCGTAGGTTTGATAGCATTTGGGGATGTAAAAGCAGAGAACGGATTATCTGTGTTCAAAGATACTAATCATCTTGGCACAGCCCAGTAAGAGGTCTTTAGCTCAATCTTTTGAGTATTTGTTCTGGTCGTTGTGATAAAAGAAAAAAAAAATAATAAATAAATAACAGAATCGCTTCATACACCACTTTACCCATGCCGTTGTCAGGAGATTTGAAGAAGGATTGTTGCTATACAATGAACCCTAGGGGCGAAAATCCCCAGTTTGCGTAAAAATGAGCTGCTCCAGGTTCAGCCATTACGGAAATATCATGGTAACTAAGGAACCGACTGAAGGACTGCGAGAAAATGAATGTTCTATGCTTTGTGCACTTATAATGTATGGTTTAGGAAAGGAATTTTGTTATTCTTTTCCCATTCTTCTTTCAATTCAGAGGTGTTCGGTTTGGTAAAGAAAGTATTGAATACCTTACCAACAGCCTAAATCGGATTCCAAAAGCTAAAAGTACACTGAAGGGTTTATTCATGTTCATAGGAGTTGTAATATGAGGAATAGTAGCTCAGGTCTGAGCTGTAGAATCTTTGAAACACCAAGTAACCATGAAAGTATCAATAAAAGAAAGAATTAAAAGAAAAAGAGGAAGAATATGATGATGAAGATCCAAAAATATGCAATGAACATCGACCCTCTTCCGTCTGCAGTGGAGAGTAGTGTACAGTAGATGAGAGGTTAAACCCTGATAAACTTCATCAACATTTGTTATCCAATATCTCTTGGGACGAACACTCTGTTGTCGGCGCTGAAGTTTTATATCAAAAGATTTAATGGCCTAATTACGTACATTTTTCAAGGTGAGCTGCTTTAGGAAAAGTCTAAACAAAGGCTCAGCTTTTTCATCCTATTATTTTCTTTTTTATCTTTGTGGTGAGAACTCTCGGATATGAAAAGAATGATGGACGTGTGTCTAAATTTTTTAATTAAATGGAGGTTTTGAATAGAAGTTATTAATTGCTTTTGATTTTACCACTCAAAAGTATATATGTGTGCATATGCTACCCAACTGAAAGGAAATTTCATTGCTAACCTGTTTCTACAAAGCCGAGAAGACTCATCTATTGGTAGCTTGATAGTGACTGCACCAAAAAGGCTACTGGTAGTGAATATTTGTGCCTACACACCCTGCACTCTCTCTCTCTCTCTCTCTCTCTCTCTCTCTCTCTCTCTCTCTCTCTCTCTCTCTCTCTCTCTCTCTCTCTCAGGTCTACAATGAAAGAAGCTTTACCCAAAATAATTTATTTGACAAAAATCTAACATAACTGGATTACAAGAAATAAGAGATGAAGTAAAATGGAATATTAATGCTCCCAAAAGATCAATCATATTACAGTCCATCATATTTAACTAATTATCATATTTACATCTTAACTCACATTAGGTCAAATAAGTCAAAGTCCAGTACATTCCCGGTGAGTACTTCTTTAACCTGTTTCTCAGCAAAACATCTGAAGAAGTCAAATATATCCTTATTAAACAAAATGCATAAAAATAAAGATATGGGAATTCCTCCCGCGTTACGTATAAACTACACACAATATAATAAATACTTGACACAAGAGACAATATTTAAATGAAAAAAGCAATCTGCAAACAGCAATGTTCACAGTCTTAATCGACAGGTCTTGAACCACAGGCTTCACTGAAGATTTTTAATAATGTTCAGTGTTGGTCTTCGAATGATCATTTGTGTGATAACTAATCCATTCACACCCTAGGCCTCCGCCCACAAGAAATGAACATTCAGATGCCTACACCGGAACCTGGACATTTCCGGCGAATGCACTTACGAAGTCTTGTGGCGAGTTCCCACATCTTGAGAATTACTGACATAACAGTTTTACTTAATTAGGAAACGAGTCAGATAACAGATAAACATCCTCTCAACGTTTTTCAGAATGTCTTTCGCCACACTTATTAATTAAACATCTACTGTGTATTTGTTAGGTTTTTTAGTTGTTAAATTTAAACAGCCTTGTTTCGTTTGTTAACCTGCACTCCTGTTTTGTGTAAGGAGGCGAGGTTACGTTCGTCTCTTTTCCTTTTTCTTCCTCAATCAGGTTTTGGAAAGCAGGTCGATAGGTTCTCGTGATGCAGTCGAGAACGAGCAGCAGCAGTTTTTGAAGTTTCACCTAGTTGTTGGTGATGGTCTTGGTATGGCAGGTATCCTTCTGGGGCAGCGAAGTGGCTGTCGCATCGACTCTGTCGTGGTCTTTGGTGATGTCTCAACAGTGTACGATGGTCGGGCTTGAGGATCGTGGATTGTGGCTCTGGATGATTATTCTGTTTATGATATGTTTATCTCATGTAGATATGTTGAAGGAGCAGTGTATGGCTCCGAGTAATTATTATAGTGGTTTATTTCACTTTGTGTGATGTATGATGGTTCATTACCTGATTATTTATTAGTGAGGATCAAGAGAATGGCTGATATTGTTGTTGTAATTTGTGATGAGCAAGTGTATGGCTCGTATCATTGTTATTGTAATTTGTGATGAGCAAGTGTATGGCTCATATTAATTATTATTGGTTACTGTTATCGGTAATGAACAAGTGTATGGTTACTGGTTATTGGTTTACTTATTGCTGCTGCTTAAAGAGTTTATAGGTCAGTTTCTATTGACTGTTTATCTTTTATTTATGTGTAAAGTTATTTGAATTTGATTTGTAATTTATGATGACCACATATGTTGTCTGTGCTTTCCAAAACCTGGACTCATTGTAATTATTGTAAATAACTTAGGATAATAGATTAGGTTTAAGAGACTTGAGTGTTTTCTTTTCCTCCCTCCTCCTTGAGTTGTTGCAGTCTCAGTCCATTCCAGTCCCATTTTTATTTATGTTTATGAATCTGGTGGTCATGTAGAAAAGTGACCATGACAGTATTGTAATTCATAAAATACTTGTGACCTATAAGTTTTTCAGATGCTCAGCCACCCAAAGAAGTACTGCTCCCAGCACTAGGGAAATAGCAATTATTAATTTCCAGATTCATGCACCAAATGGACAGCCACACCCCCACCAGGCTGATCTTCAGGTGAGGGTTTACTCACACAGTGTTTTTGTACACGACAAAACCCCACTTCATGAAGAGTATGACGACAAAGGCACCGATCTCCCATAAAGTAGCGATGAGGAGGTTCTGACTTGGCATGGGGAAAGGTTTGTCTTCCGGCATTGGAGGAAGTGGTGTAATTGTGGCGATCACTTCCTTTAAAGACGGCAATGGAACAATTTGATGGTCCCAATGAAGATGCCGCATGAAGATACAAGTAGTAGAGACTGGAGACACTCTTGCCCAGAACTCGAAACCTCTGCATGACCAGTTTACACACCACATCGAAGAGACTGGATCCTCGTAGAAGAAATGTATCCAGTGAATTATGGCACCGGATGGAGACTTCACACCTTTTACAGAACAACATGTTGAGAGTCTTTGTAGAGGCCACCTTGTACTCATGTTGGAATGTTCGAAAGTCACAGTCAGACGGGGTCTGGTCATGTACTAACATCTTCTCACATCCTAACTAGTCGACATTTATGAGCGTAAAGATACTACTATCACAAATATATCTATCATGAACGAAAACACATCCTGACTTATAGTTAACAGCCAAGGATTGGAACTGGTCCCCCAAAAGGTACTGTACATAGTTTCCTCACTATCCCATACTATTACTGAATCATTAAAACCACTAGGGAACGGTCGTTCAATATAGCTATGAAGCGATTTAAAGTTATTAAATGGAATTTCCACAAGTAACTTCCTATCAGACACACTCACTTTTAAAATATTAAAATACTATAATAGCAATACAAATTCTCCCCAGTAAAAATCACATGAGAACCATGCAGATATGCTGCATTCATTAAAGTCGATTCTAAAGACCAGAGAGGTAAAATGTCTCCAAAATTTCTCCCCTCAGAAGCAGCAACCACTGCCTTAACCTGTATTTGAACTTCCAATAATACAGATTCTGCATCTTTCTCAATATTCAACCAGGTAGTATGGCAAGAAGACAAAACTATCGTAACGTCTAAGTCTCCCCCATCCTATCAACTGTGACCAATAACCTATTTAAAGATGTACTTAATGTCTCAAAACCATCTCGTAATTTCTCATTAGTATCTCGAAACAAGGAAGAAAAAAAAAAAACAGACAAAAATAATAAACCCATATATCTACAAAACTCTATGGTCTTTCGCACCTAATTTAACTAACTTCCCCCCGCCCCCTCAGACATTATTGCAACACACACACACACAAAACTGAACTCAGACAATTAAAGATTTGTATAACTCTACGGACCAACATCCTCCTCAGTTAGAAAAAAAATACTACAAATCACATCCTTTTAAAACCCATTAAAAAAAGTCAAGAGAAAAAAAATGTCAGAAACAACATTGCAGTACAGGAATTAACCCATAAGATTCCCATTAACCTGTCCTTTTAATTTTAGATATATGTGTCAACCGAGACACTCCCATATTTTCATCCTGAATAACAAACCTCTTCCCTTTCTGTACTTCAACCTGAGAAGAACCCTCAAATTTATGACCTAGTTTATAATTCAACTGATTTTTAACATTTATTTTCACAAAAACCTTATCTCCCACAGCAACTTTAGCTCTGTCTGGCTTTGAATTGCTCCTGTCAATCATATCCTGAGTTTTCAATTCAAGATTCTTAGCAAGACACGCATATCTCTCTTTAGCAGTAGAGATCAGCTGTTTCACTGTATCATCACCCAATTTAATAGGTAATAAATCAAACACACCCCGCACTGGGTCTCCAAATAGTGGTTCATTGGGAGACATTCCAATGGTATCACTACCCATAGAAGTGATACTATGCTGCACCTGTGGAATATATCGATCCCAATTTACATCATTGCCCCCTACAGTAATTCTGAGAGCTCCAATTGCCTTACTATTTGCCCATTCACATAGCCCATAAGCTTCTAGTCTATAGGGAATAATAGTGACTTTCCGAATGCCCATTACATCTGTAATACACTCTGACTTCTTGTTCACAAATTCTCTCCCATTATCTGTAATCAGCACCTCAGGAACCTCCTCTGCTGTTTTATGCTTCAAAGGGAAAATCTCTACAAACTTAGTTAATTCGTCAACAGCCACCAACAGGTGCCTAGGGCCATAGCTAGATTCATAGAAATTTGATAACAGGTCCATATGAACCCTAGAAAATGGTCTACTAGGAATAGGAAATGAACCCAAATTACAAGAAACGACTCTCAATGGCTTACACGCGTTACAAACTGAACAACCTCTCACAAAGTCTTCCACTGACGTGAGCATATTCTTCCTAAAGAATTGTCCCCGTATGTTCTGATATGTCTTCTCAATACCCAAATGTGGACTGCCAGACCTACGGAGAACAATATCCAGAACCGTAGGTACTAAACTTCTAGGAACAACTATTTGCATGGTATCACCCTTATCCTCACTATTTCTCAGTCAGTATCTAATCTTCCTAAATAACAAATTACCCGCTAATTCAAGACCTGCAAAAGGCAACTTATAACCCTTCCTAATTAATTCCCCTCTAAGAAACGCTTTTGCATCTGTCAAAATCCCATCCCCATTCTGTTTAGATTCTACCAAACTAATATCCCAGCCTATGCAATCTCCAGATACATAACATACATGAGTACCATCGGAATCAGAAACACTTCTACTAAGGCCGTCCACTACAACATTATGTCTACCCTCTATATACCTAAGCTTGCCATCAAATCCATCCATGATTATCAGATACCACCGAGATCTTTTAGGGGAAAGATCTGGCTTATTGAAAAGATCCAACAATGGCTTATGATCTGTAAGAACCTCTACTTGATTGCCCAAACTAGACACCATGGCAAAGGCCTCTTTGTCCACTACCGACCATAGCTGTTCATTACTAACCTGTGTCTTAAACTTCCTAGTATAAAATGCAATTGGATGGAGTCTTCCATCAGACTTCTGCATAAGGCAGGCCACTATACCATCGTGACTGGCATCTGTCACCAACTTGAAAGGACGTTCAAAATTAGGAAACTTCAACACTGGGGGATTAACTAAAGTATCCTTAATATTCTGAAAGGCTGATTGCTGTCCATCACCCCATACAAACTGCACATCATTCCTCAGGACATCTGTCAAAGGAGATGCTAAAGTAGAAAAACCTTTCACAAACTTACGAGAAAATCCAGCCATGCCCAAGAAAAACCGTATCTATTTCTTACTCTTGGGAGTAGAAAAATCTACAATTACCCTAACTTTATCCTCATTCACACTAACACCCTCCTTAGAAATGACATGACACAAATATACTGTCTGCATCTTCAGAAAATTATGCATGGCTAATTTTATCTTCAAACCTACTAACCTACACCTCCTAAAAACTCCTCTAAGAACCTCAAAATGTTCCTCAACAGAATCAGTGGCAACTAAGATATCATCCATATAGATGAATATAGATTTCCCTAACAAGCCATGCAGATCTGTATTCATTAGCCTAGTAAATGTCATTGGACTACCTGATAAACCAAACGGCATTCATGTGAACTCAAAATGCCAATTCAGCAAAGAGAAAGCCGTATACCTCGACTCTCCTTGCTAAGTGGTATTTGTAAGTACCCTTGCATCAGATCAACTGAAGAAAACTATTCTTTCCTACAATCTCAACAAATGAATCTGGAAACACTCCACAGGATAATGATCAGGAATGATTTTCTCATTCTATTTAGTAAAGTCCTCACAAACTCAGACTGAACCATCCTTCTTAGGGACTGCCAACAACAGAAAATTAAAAGGCGAGGAACTGGGCCTAACAATGCCTTCCTCCTCCCACTTATTAACCTCTTGCTCTACCTCTTCTCTAATCTTAAAAGGAATCCTATATGAAGGGACGAAAATAGGCTTAGTCTTATCCTCTAAATGAACCTTGTTCTCTAACACATTTGTTAACCCTAACTTATCCCCTTTAAGTGTGACTATGTTTGCAAACTCAGCCAGAACATCTTCCACGCCCCCAATATATTCTTTAAAATCATCATTGGCTAAATGATCCTTAAAAACCTGCCTCCTAACCTGTAAATCAGCTTCTGTAAATTCTCACATGTCCCCGACAATGGCAACTGAATTATCTTCATCAACCCAGTCAACAAAATTGACCGCATATGTACCCTTCTGATAATTCTGAACTGAATTATTACAGTTCAGCAACTCCACCCAAGTATCCCCTGAACTCAACACATTGCTTATAACACCTGTACACACTAACCCCTTCAGCTTTTCGCTACACTCATCCACACACACACACACCTGTCTGGGTTAGTGCACACCTTTCACTCGAACTTTCACCATAGAAACCACGCTAGGACCAAGAACCCCATCATCCGACAAAACCCCCTTATAACATTTGTTACCCACAGAAACATGTTCAGAATTCACCTGCAAATTCTCATGTACACCCAATCCCTTATCATCATCCACTCTTCTTACATCCATTCCCTCGTAAGGCACAAAAACACCAAGTACTCCAACAGTTATACCGCATACCCCTGTATGAACCGAGATTTTGTTTCCAACAGGCTGGATTACCCAATAACAACGTATTCCCCAAAGCAACCCCTCATATAACCAAAATTGGTTATGTAAAACTTCTACCCCTAAGGGATAAATGTACATCTACGTAACCCAAAACCCATAACTTATTTGCTTGAGCATCACATACTGTCTCTTTAGCAGGCCTCAAAGAATGATCGGAAAACATCGATCAGAACAACTCATAATTCACCAAATTAATAGAGGCAACTGTACGAGTATCTATATAAAAATATTCATATCAACCCCATACACAGACCCTTTTACACTGGCTTTGGCTCTGAGGGTTCACCCAGAAGTCCTATATCACAAGAAACAACCCCTTTTATCTCTTCTTTTTTTGCTGCTGGGTCCAACAAAAATTTTGTCAGCCCCTAGAGGCTCCTAAAAAAAAACCCTCGAGGAGTTCTCCTACCTGCCAGTCCATGCTCTGAGGTGTGCTTCTGGACTCATTCTGTTTAAGAAGCAGGCAAAACTGGCAGCCGTGATATGCAGATTTGCAAGTGCCAAAATATTACACCCTACAAAACTTCTTAGTATGGCCCTGCCTACTACAATTATAATAACGGCCTGGGGATCCTGAACTTGCAGAATTCTTATCATCCTCTGTCTTGGCACATAACCTCATAATTGTGGAATCAGAATTAATCTGTGTATGATTCTTCGAAATAGCCCCAGAAGATTTCGGCATCCCGTCCCAAAAGGAACTATCTACTGTAGGGTATTTTGACATGTGCTTACGAATTTGAGAGAACAGTAAATTCTCTTCCAAACCCCTTTCTATCTCCTTGTCAAAACTATTTACGATAGCATCAGGGATGCCATTCAGGATCCACGCATATTGCAATAGTTTCTTAAGATTCTTTATCGTAATAGAGACTCCATTTACCCAACCAGATTGTCCCAGGTCCTACACTTCAAAAAGTGATGACTCCAGCAACGCTGTCTGATATCACCTATATCTAAAATAAGGAAGCCTTTTGCTTCATTGAAAGCTTCTACCCCATCCATTATTTTCTTTGCGGCAAAAAAAATCGACACCCCCTCTATAAAAATTTCGAGGGGGACTAGAAGAACGCCATCAACCAGCCTGGGAAAGGGCTGAACTCCAGCGTTTACGGATATTTGTGCAACATTGTCACTTTATCCTTATCTTTGTTAGCCTTAGCCATATTATCAGAACAGATAATCCTCCAAGTTCCAAGAACTCGACCTGATCTCAATTTCATATAACTCCCCAAAGGTAGAAAGAGAAAGAAAAAAAAAAAAAGTAAAAAATTCAGCAACTCCCAACACTAATGTAAATGCAAACCGTTAAATCAAATTCTAAACGCAAAATGCGAACAATTTAGAAAAAAAAAAATTCTAAATGCCAAATGTGAACCATAAACTGAAATATTCCCGACAATATTCAAAATGCTTCAGTCCACCCACACAAAGAAAATGGGCTTAAAGAAAGAACGGGATAGAAGCATCATGCCAGCCCCAGACTAAAACGAGAAAGTGATCTCAATGACATCACCAAATCGTCACCGTTCCCCTAATTGAAAAACCCAATCACAAAGCAACAGAACTCTCCATTAATTAGCCCCATTACAAGTAACTAACAAAAAAAAAAAAAAAACCCACCATAGTAACACTCACATGGCAGCAAAAATACGTAACTAACCTGAAAAATTAACACTCACCACTCGCGACACTTACACAGTGTTATGAGCTTACTTTACAGCGTTTTTTGTCAACTACTGAATATTCTTCAAACTGATTTAGACCACTCACCATTAAGCAAAAATTTGGGCAACACTGCATTGGAAAGAAAAGCCATAGGACAAGCAAAAACTCTAGAGACAAAGCGCCATTTCACCTAGGCAGGTAACGAGGTGGAACGAAGTTTTGCCAGTCGCGCGATATAATAAACCATTTCGAGGACGGCTTTTGCGGCCTATACTCAGGTAACTGGTCTCTCTGATATTCAATTATTTAATGTTTTTTTCTATGAACAACTTCGGGTTATAAGCAGTACGTCTAACCCCTAAAGCACCCCGACATATAATCAAAGACCTTCCTAATACTTCATACCCAATCTACCTGACACTCTTCGTCTTAATTTCTTCCATCCTCTCAACTTCCGGTGATAAACATAAACCTACATGCATAAATGTACACATCAATTCTGTTATGACAGATATTATATAGCATGAAAAAATATCTGATTCATGATTTGCCTTCTCTCCATGAAAACTTCTAAGGCTACCGTCTGTGGCAAAAATAACTGACAAATGAATTCCTTAAACAAAAGTTGTTGAGGTCCTCTGGGTGTATTTGATTTATAACAACAGATCATATAAGGTGTTTATAATTAAATGTGGTGTACTGTGTAGAAAGATACTAATGGGAGATAGTAAAAATGGTGTACTAGGTGGAAAGTCATGAAAAGGTTCCATGATTAAATTAATGTCCGAGACAGAATTATAATAAAGGATAATTAACTAAAGCATAGTGCTAGTTATATTAGTTTGTTAATTTTCCTTGAGTGTGTTTAGCATCTTCTTGAGATATGGGTATTTTGTTTACATGTAAGACAGAGATAATGCATTATTTGGCATATTCAGCTCTGTATACACCGATGAAAAATAGCTTCTTAAGCTCAGCTAGCATAATCCAATGAAATAAATGCTAATATCAGTTCAGTAAGCGAACATGTACAGATAATTCAGTTGAGAGTATCTCTCTCTCTTTTTGTTGGGGAGTTTCCTTTTCTTTTGGAATCTCTTTATTCTCATATTCAAAAGGTAGTACTGAGACAACTTACATAATACCAAAAAAACATCTTTATATATATATATATATATATATATATATATATATATATATATATATATATATATATATATATATATATATATATATATATATATAATATATATATATATATATATATATATATATATATATATATATATATATATATATATATATATATATATATATATATATATATATATATATATATATATTATTATGATTAGCAAGAATTCGCTAGCAAATTGCCTGCCCCCTCTCTTGTTGTTCTTGGATTGTTCTGTTGTGTTTCATTTACTGCCAGCCGACCGATCGATAGACCATCTGTCTATCGACTTAAAAACAAGGGTTTAAAAGATTAAAGGCGCTCCCATTTTTTGATAAAGATCTTTCCTTCGAGGCAAAAGTAATCTGGCTTGGGTGTTTCTCAACAGGCCAAAACCTCCCTGTGGGCAGCAGGTGTAATGAGTCAAAGCATCTGTGTTGGACGCACCCCTTGCCCCATAGGGAGGATAAAGCAGAAACCCACGAGGTCGACACACACACGCGGGCTGGAAGATATGGAATGAAGACGTCCCCAACACCTGGCCCCATCGATGCCCTTGCAGCCTAACCACGTGGCCCTTTCCAAAGTATACTTTTCCTCGTGCCCCTCGACCGCATTCCAAGTGTTCGCTCCACCGTTGGCCTGCCTCGAGCCCACACGCCATTGCTTGGAGTTTCGAGGAGTCCCCATCGCCTTGCCCCTTTACGGAAGCCCTTGCATCTCACCACGTGGAAGAAACTCGTCCTCGAAATCGCAAGTCATCCACGGACCGCCTTTACACGCCCTCGGAAAATCTGCTAAGGTAAAGTGCCCTGGAAGAGCCCCATTTCAGTCACGCTTTTGTCTGGAAATATTTGCTTACAGAGAAAGCCAGAAATCACCCTTGTCTAATGTCCGTGTGCCTCTTGCATCGGCAGTATTAAGTCTTTATTACTTCTTTGGCACCCTCAGTGCAGCTTCGAATTCATCATTCTTTGTCTATTTCATTACTGGCGTATAATGTGCATATCTCTCATTTCAGAGGGACCCTTCGTGGAAGCTCTCGGACTGTGTCTGGAATTCCCCAGTTTCATTCAATCTACTGAGTTCCTCTTTTCCGTACTAATGTCGTTTATGTAAATACACTACTTTAAATGTGCCCACGTGTTTTTAATATTTTCAGTAACAAGAGAGCCCTATGCTCATATGAAATTCTCCTTTGTTTTCCTCTTTTTTACGTTTTCCCGTAACGAAGTCAGAATCACAAGGCTAAATTACCTTAAATTGTTGCTACCTGTCTCACAGAGCATATTTCAAACTAAAACCACGGAAAAAAAATATATATATATATATATATATATATATATATATATATATATATATATATATATATATATATATATATATATATATATATATATATATACTGCATAGACCTAAAATAAAGTTTCCTCATACCGGTTTGCCATACAGTTGGCATCTGAAATACCGACATTTTTTTAGAGTAACATTTTCAGAAATAAAGTTCCCAGATTAGCTTTACGTTATTTTGGTAGGCAAGGCAAAACCATAAGTAAGTGGATTCAACAACAGTGAAGCTGTACCTAAAGGATTTTGTCGATTTGGGCATAAATCTTTCAGAGGAATATTAGGATTTAACTACGCCCAGGAGTCTAGAAACTGCCAGCTGGCTTCGTTGTGTATATTGAAAAATTAAAGCTGGTGGGTGTTAATTTATCTGTTTGCCTATTGAATGCACTGTCTAGCAAGTCTTAGAGAAGTTTGAGAAAAATGTAGTCATATCTCAATTATGTATGTATGTATATATATATATATATATATATATATATATATATATATATATATATATATATATATATATATATATATATATATATATATATATATATATATATATATATATATATATATATATATATATATATGTGTGTGTGTGTGTGTGTGTGTGTGTGTGTGTTCTTTTATTCGTTTTGCATGTATGCGTGTGTGTTTAAAGGTTCGAAATTTTGACTAACTTTAAAGCTAAAGTAAAGCTTCTACTCTGATAAGCTCTTTAACAGATATATCCCTTCCTAATACCTACCAAGTTGAACCATTTGTCCCGAAATGTGCATTTCGCTCTTGGCTACGTGCAGAATCCTATTTGACACAGAATACTTGGATAATCATTGAAATGGAATTTTCTTTTTATTCTTTAAAACCAATGTTGATGCACTCTCTTCCCTCAGTTAAGAAGAGATTAATCATCAATTAATATATTTTGTATTGATGAATTTAAAGTTACATCTCTTTCTTCCCACACTCTAAAAGGTCAATGAAAACGATTCTTAATCCCTCAACAGAACTTCGGTCCTGATAGCAGTAATGTTTGCAGGAAACACTTCAGGCAATGGCGGAGTGCTTTTGGACTTGAAAGTTTTCTTTGAGGTGGTTTTAAGAAGGATTTGATTCCTTACTTGTACAAATAAATTTTCTTGAAGAATATTATAGATGCTTCTAACAATCTTATCTCTTTACTTCATAACTTGGCGCGGAAAAATCTATAAGTGATTCTCTAAATAGTAGCTCTTTTTTTCAACAGGTCTATATTATGTTAAAACGTTATAGTCAAGTGCAAATTTTAAGACTAGTAGAATCTAGATCTTACTGATAAGCTATTATTACACTTTGCTACCTCGCCGTCACTGAATGTGGTTTATTATAATTGATGAAATCCATCATACTCTGCGTTATCTAATATTTCACGTCACATTAAAGTAGAATATCAGCTACTAATTTTCAGGATGTAAGCTACCCATTTTCACAAATATGTATAAGTGTACAGTATATCTGATACTGCCGTCAAAATGCTATGATCTACTGTATATACAAGGACTCGATGTTTGATATGATATTTTTATCTAAGCACAAATTCTCTTTTATCTCTTGTCTACTCTAACCGAAATCTTCGTTCTGTCTGTTTATCAGGTGCA
Organism: Macrobrachium rosenbergii; assembly: GCF_040412425.1. Taxonomy (NCBI): domain Eukaryota; kingdom Metazoa; phylum Arthropoda; class Malacostraca; order Decapoda; family Palaemonidae; genus Macrobrachium; species Macrobrachium rosenbergii. The sequence continues at coordinate 6,266,650 of NC_089742.1, forward strand.
TCCTGGATCCTATTTCGGCACGGGTACACTCACGTTGTCTGGTGGATCTTATTTCTAGCTTTACTGATGTTTCATTTGCGTGAAATTTTACTACGGTGAAAGAAATTGTGCATATTGCATAGTAACCATGCAGATTGAAGGGTAGCCACATACGTTTTAAAGAGCTGAAGTAACAGTACAAATTGCCAATAAAGTGGAAATCTGTACACAAGAAAGGAACCACAGCGTGAGCGTTTTCACAAGGAAAACAATTGTTGAGGATATTAACGGGCTACATAAAGTTTACAGCGTCATAATTACCTTTAAAGGAAAATTATTTCACTTTTAAACAGAGAGGACAAGTAAATAATAACTGCAAAAGAGGATGTTAGTCGTGCTTATAATTCTTCGTAAAAACATTTAAAAAAAAAAATAATGCTATTTCTATTTGTTTATCAAATCATGGAAGTCTTGTAAGAATCACTTTAACGGAAAGATTTCCTCTCTCTTTCAGTTCCTTATATGGTGTTTTATATTTGTAAGATCTCATGACAATTCTCGCCGATTTCTTTATCATATAAAAGTTTGATTGGAAAACCTGCAAAACATTTGTCTTTTACAGAGTACAGTAATTACGTTCCGGTTTTTAGTTTTCTGTAAAAGAAAACCATGTGACGGCTTTGTCTTTCCGTCCGCACTTTTTCTGTCCGCACTTTTTTCTGTCAGCCCTCAGATCTTAAATGCTACTGAGGCTAGAGGGCTGCAAATTAGTATGTTGAACATCCACCCTCCAATCATCAAACATACCATATTTCAACCCTCTTGCCTCAGTAGTTTCTATTTTATTTAATGTTAAAGTTAGCCATAATCGTACTTCTGGCACCACTATAGGTACCAACACAGGCCACCACCGGACCCTGGCTGAGTTTCATGGGCCGCTGGCTGAGATTTTCGTGAGCCGTAGGTAAAAGTTTCATACAGCATTATACGCTGTACAGAAAACTTTACTGAGCCGAGGACACTTCGGCGTATATTTTACTTACTATTTACATGCTTATGTGTATATAAAACTATTCGACGCCTGTTATAGCAGACACATAAAGCATAATATTAGGAAATTAATTACCATATTGGCCAAGAAGCGGATAATGAAAATACACCTTAGATATATTCACCAGCCTCGGAAGCAGGCATGACAGATATTGCGTCTTTTGTGGCGATTTTCAAGTGATTCGTACAGGAAATAAGTTCGTTAATCAGGGTTATAATTTGCCCTTTAATGGTGTTTGTCTTCTTAATTTCATTGGTATTTAATAACTGATGTTATATTCAGCAACGAGAACAAGCATAAATATTGCCTAAATAAAGACGAATAATAATAATAATAATAATAATAATAATAATAATAATAATAATAATAATAATAATAATAATAATAATAATAATAATAATAATAATAATCTTACAATCTTTTTTCATCAGCATGTAGCTGGTATATCAAATTTCCAAAGGAAATATACAGATTTTTTGTTGTGTTAGGTCTATTTCCTCTTACATGTGTCCCTCCTGCGGAAGGGGATAAGATTAACCTTGTAATTTATTATAAAAAATATGAAAACTAGCCAGTTACTTCTTGAAAACAACCCGGTGCCCCAAGAAACGTCCTTGAATTTACATGCCCAATGGAAGGATGCCACCACTCATATATGGAGATGACCACTACCAGACTCTCCAAGCTTCTCTCTTGCCATATTCAAGAAAGTTCCATATTTAACCATTATACACAAAATCATAACAAATGATAAGAAAAAGCTGAGCTTATAAAGAACACAGAAATTATAGGCCAAACACCGGACCGGCGACGCCTACCGCTTCTCGAGGCACTCCACATTTCAACCGCCATGGTAGTTGGTGGCTAGTAAATCCCAGCCACCCGGAGTACACAAAAAACCCGACTTTGACCCTTTATAACTCTTGAAATATTCAACTGACCGGGAGAAACTCTGGCTATAGAGGTTCCCACTAAGGTCTCTAGTCATGCCAAATTTAATCGAAATCAGTTCAGCCGTTCCGGAGATCCAGAAATCGATTTTTGGCGTTCAGGGGATGTGATAAGGGGTGGGTTGGTGAGGGACCTAACATATCTGTTGAGCAATAGCGATAAAAAAAATACCGACGTGGTACTTAGTTTTTTCTGAAAGCTCGTACTCTGGAGGGGTGCCTTTCGTGGTTTGTTTTTTGAAATAATGAAATTTTAAAGTTACAGTGGGCCATTAAAATTAGCCACCAAAATTCAAATTTCCTATTGTTCAGGTATGAACTGCTCACAACAACAGAAGATACGCCATTTTCTTAATGTGAGTGAATAGCAAGTGTTGTGAAACCTGACACGGAGCGACGATGCTGCCAGTTACAAGAAAAACCCGTAATGAGTATACACACACACACACACACACACACACATACATACATATATATATATATATATATATATATATATATATATATATATATATATATATATATATATATATATATATATATATATATATATATATATATATATATATACATATATATGTGTGTGTGTGTGTGTGTGTGTGTAGTATTTATTCTGAAGGCTTCCCAATCCATATTTTATCACATGCAAAAAAATTATGAAATCCCAAAAAGGAAGTAAAGCCCAGCCAGAGATGGAAGTCAGGGGTTACAAAGGAAGGGGCAGGCCGTAGGGCTTTACTCCGCAACCTGATAAATTACGATGAAAGCGAAAAGTAGAAGTAGGAGTCTTTTCTCAATCAATATAAAAAGCAAGTGCCTTTATGGTATGCACAACGTAATATACCTGAAGAGATAAACACTGGCAATTCTTCAAGCAATACAATTTGAAGACATATAGCAAATGTATCAACTTGGAAGTGCGCGATCATTTAAACGCAATGCTTCTTTGTGGGTAACTTTTTTTTCCTTTTTCTTCTTTGTCGTCGAGAATAATACGGAAAACTCACTGCGATTGTTGCTGTTGCGGTTGCCGAGACTAGAGTAATGTTCAACAAAATACCTGTGCCTAGCCAGCGTTGGGTGGTACTGGAATCAGGTGCTCTTGCTTAATTTTCACATCATCAGCGGTGGTTTGTCCACACTGAAGCCTATTCAGTATGCATAATATAATGACACTCGCTTTCTATATTGGTTGAGAAAAGACTCCCACTTCTACTTTTAGCTATCATCATAATTTATTAGGTTGCGGAGTAAAGAGCAAAACCCTACGCCCTACTGCTTCCTTTGTATCCTCTGACCTCCATATCTGTCTCTTGTTGACGGGCTTTACCACCGCTTTTGTGATTTCATCACTTTTTTGCCTGTGATTTCAGCCCTATTTGGCAATGGCAACGCCATACCCATACCCACACCCATACCCTTAACAATAACCATACCCATACCCATATCTGTACCATAACCATACCCATATCCATACCATACCATACCATACCCATGCCCATACCCATATCCATATCTGTACTTTATCCATACCCATACCCATACCCATAACCACAGCTAAATTAACCCTACTAATAATAGTCAGCAAAAGTCTACCGGCACCACCAGCCCTGTTTACCTTCCGGGTGTGCAGACACACAAACAAACAAACAAACTAACAAACAAACAAAAAATGTTTCAGAGTTTTAGTATTGTATATAGATAGAGAGATAATTGAGAGTAAGTCAGCCAGCTTCTCCTAACACCACTGTCTGTTCGAATTTTGGTGGCTAATTTGAATGGCCCACTGTCACTTCAAATTTCATTATTTCAAAAAACAAACCCTGAAAAGCACCCCTTCAGAATACGAGCTTTCAGAAAAACTAAGTTTCACGGCTGCATCTTTTACCGTTATTGCTCCACAGACATATTAGGACCCTTACCCAGGCACCCGATAACTGGATCTCAGGAACAGCTTAAAGGATTTCAATGAAATTTGGCACGATTAGAGGCTTGAGTGGAAAACCTCTAAAGCCAGAATTTTATCCTGGTCGGTTAAATATTTCCAGAGTTATAAAGGGCCAAATTCAGGGTTTGATACAACATTGTTTACATAGGTTAAAATTTTATGCACTCTGTTCTTGATGTTTTACACATCAGTGATTAATTCCTTGCACGAGGCTCTTTATATATATATATATATATATATATATATATATATATATATATATATATATATATATATATATATATATATATATATATATATATATATATATATATATATATATATATATATATATATATATATATATATATATATATATATATATAATAATGCATGGGCCTGGCTACCACTCATTTGCTACTCCCCAACAAGACAACAATTTAATTCATCTACGAGCAAGTGTGGACATAACAATTATGCCAAGGGGAATGGAGCCGGCTGAGGGACCAACGCAGCGGGGCAATAACCAACAGTGTGAACAAAGCCATAAATGCCGCCTTAAGTTCCATAGTTAAGATAATAGAATTTAGGCCAAAGGCCAAGCCCTGGGACCTTTGGTCATTTAGCGCTTTAAGAGAAATTGACAGAAGGCTTGAAAGGTGTAACAGGAGGAAAACTCGCAGTTGCACTAGGAAACAATTTTTAGAGAGAGTAGAAAGTCAAATTGAATATGAACAGAGGTACGGCAAAAGAAATGAGAGAGGTTGCAGCTAGGGGCTGAAGGGACGCTGCAAAGAACCTTAAGTAATGCCTACAGTGCACTACGTGAGGTGCCTTGACAGCATTATCCCCCTACAGGGACTAGATGCCATGAGGTCACAGGGCTCCCGACCAGAAGGTTTTCATTCCCTAAACTATAAACACAAACCATCATTCCCAAGTGTCACGTACAATCTTACGTATATTGCTGTTCACCCATTTATAGCTTTATACTCGTTGAACTGGAACTGGAATATAGAATTTAGGCCAGGGCCAAGCGTTAGCACTAATGAGGTCATTCACCAGTGAAACAGAAATTGACAGTCAGTAAGAAGATTTGAAAGGTGTAACAGGAGGAAAACCTCGCAGTTGCACTATGAAACAATTGTTAGGAGAGGGTGGAAAGTAAGATGGAAGAAGGAGAATATGAACGGAGGTACAGTGGAAGGAATGAAAGTGGTCACAGCTGGGGGCCGAAGGGTTTATACTTGATGCTATTCCTCGGCCTAAGCAATTTGTTTTCGAGCCTCACTTCCTCGCCCTAACTTCTGGTCTCTCCTCACTGTGATGTGACATTCTCTCGGTGAGACGTAATCATTCATGGTCTGGATAATCTACCCGATAATACGCGTCTTACATACAATTAGCGAATGAAATATAGCTAAAAGTGTTCGTGAACTATCGGTGATTAGTTTAATATCAGATTAGAGTGATAAACCGTCTAATAAGTTGTGTACGAGTGAATTAATAAATTCTGAAAATCATGGAGGAGTCAACCAATAGTGGCAAAAGGTGGAGAAATCTTGCATGCATAGGAGATATTCAATATGATGAATTGGCAGGAAGGGAACTTGGTCTGCTGATCGTGGAGATAAATTGCAACATTGACCTGATGTGAAATCATTCACAGACATATTGAAAGGATACGATCCTTCAAATTGGAGCAAATCTGCTGAAAATATAATGAAAATTATAGAAGGGATACCAATGAAAGTTCAGGTTATCAAAAGACTTATAAAGAAAATCTACAAAAATCAACACATTCCATCAAAGAAAATAAGTACGGTGGAATTAGTGAATATATTGATTGATGCAATAGGCAAACGGATGCCTAAAGCATGTAAACTATGTAGAGTGTGGTATAGCATTGTAAATCCACAAAACCTGATTAGGAAATGCTATGCTTGCCACGTACCGACACACCCTTCATGTGCTGAAGTTGAGCAAAATAGAAATAAGGACACAAAAATATTTTGCTCAACATGTCTAGTATGGATAGACAAGGTCATTAAATCAAGACTTAATGTACAGATTGTGGAGGATGAAGAAGATGAAGAGGGTGAAGAAGAGGAAGAAGAGGAAAATAGAAAAGAAGAAAATAAGACTGAAGAGAGGGAAAAGATTAATGAAAACAAAGAACAGGATAATAGTATGGATGCAGAGAAACTCATAGATTCTACATATGAGGCAATACAGCAACATACTTATGAAGAAATAAATTATGACATGATAAATCAAAATAAAATCCCAAAGAGGTTGTACCGGATCTCCATACTGATGGGAAAGAACAAGAAAAAAAAAAAAAAAAAGAAAGACACAGTATGCACCCTTTTGAAAAGAGGGAATTGCAGGTTTGGTGAAAGATGTTATTACAAACATCCCAAGATATGTCACAATTATGAGATATATGGCAAATGTGCATATCTAGATGGCTATGAAGAGGAATGCAGCTATCTACATCCAAAAATATGTAGAAAATGGAAAGAAGGAAATGGATGTAGGTTTAATAAGAAATGTAGATACATGCATCCTGTAGCCATGAAAACCAAAATCAAAATCAAATACATATAAAAATCAAGGTAAAAATGAAACAAATAAAGAAAAGAACAAAGATCATGTGATGAAGGCAAAAAACAAGCCAACAACACATTATGAAATGTCAGCACCACGATATGAGCCATCAGCACCTAGATATAGCACAAGGAACAAGCAATGTATCTATGATGCTAAGGGATGTGCAGATATGGAGATAAGTGCAGGTTTATGCACAAAGTGAATAAATATGAAGCTGGAAGAACAAGTATAATGGAAAAGTTGGATTTTTTAATGTACGAATTTCTGGAAATAAAAAAAAGATCAACATATCAGAACACGAAAGAGACATGGGAAAATCCTTATTATTACCCATATTAGATTATGGAGATAATCCTGCAAAACCATCATAGTGATGAACGCGCAGGGTTTAGTTTCTGAGTAACTCAAAAGAAAGATAGAGTTCTTAGAAGAACTAACCCAAAATGAAAAAATAGAAATATTGAATATAAGTGAAACCTGGTATTCCCAAGAGACTGTAATGATGACCAGATAAAGGGTTTCCAAACTTATAGATCAGATAGAAAAATAGAAATCAAGGGGAACCACGATATATGGGAGAGATGCCAATCAAGGAAAAATCTGTGAGAAATATAGTAACACAGAATGTGAATTAATAGCGGTAGAATTTGAATATGAAAAATTAGTGAACATTGTAATATATAGACCCCTAATACTAAAGAGTTTGACATAATAATTGAAAAATTGGATGAAATATGTAGAAATCACAAGGACTGGACTATACTCCTAACGGAGACTTTAACTTTCCTTTTGTAGAATGGAAAGAACGAATAGGAGACTGTGGTTGTATTTATACATATAAAAAAGAGAGCAATAGTAGTGCAGAAGATAAGAGGCAATTTGAAAAGCTATTAGATATGCTAATAGAACATAACATTCAAGCAAATAAATCACCTACCAACAAGAAAGGATAATATTTTAGATCTAGTATTTGTGAACGAGGTGAACTATGTTAAAGAAATAATAGTATATAACACGAGTATTTCGGACCATAATGTCATAGAACTAACAGTCCGTTCCAGAACATATGAAAACAGAGAAAAGCAAGAAACGAAAAAATGGGAAGGATATGGAAAATACAATTTCTATAGTAAGAATATAAATTGGTCAAAAAATAAATGAAGAATTAAACAAAGAATGGGAAAATATATTTGTAAGTGATGATATACAGGTAAATACCGATATATTATATAAAATATTAGAGGAAATAGTGGAAAAATATATACCGAAGAAAAAAAGTAATCATCAGTCACGAATTCCAAGAGACAGAAGGATCTTGTTCCAGAAAATTAGAAAGTGGAAAAAAGCTCTTGCAAAAGAAAAGAATGCATGGAAAGTGATGGAACTAAAAAGTAAGATAGAAAATGCAGAACAAAAGATTATACAATCAAAAGAAAATGAAAAAGGGAACCTAGAAGAAATGACACTACAAAATATCAAGCAAAACCCTAAAATTTTTTATTCATATGCAAAAAAGATGAATAAAATAAGAGTAGAAATAGGCCCTCTAAGAATTGAAGGGCGATTAACGAATGAAAAAAAGGAAATATGTAAACATATTAGCAGAAAGATATAAGAGTGAATTTACACCTAGAATTGAAAATGAAGATAATGATACAGAAATAAGAGATGAAAATACTGAATACTTATCAGATATAGATATTACAGAAGCCGATATTGTGCAGGCTATTAATGAAATTAAAATGGATCAGCAGCAGGACCAGATGGAGTACCTGTCATATTGTTAAAGAAAGTGGTTCATTCAATCGCAAAGCCATAGCAATAATTATTAAGACAAAGCATAGATACAGGCAAGATTTATGACGAGCATAAATTAGCATATATTACTCCTACTTTCAAAAGTGGTTCAAGACTAGAGGCAAGTAATTATAGGCCTGTGAGTCTGACATCTCATATTATGAAAGTATATGAAAGAGTAATAAAAAAATATAATGAAACATTTAATGAAAAATAGATTGTTCAATATAGGACAACATGGTTTTGTACCTGGAAAAAGTACACAAACCCAACTGTTAGTCCACCATGAAAGCATATATAAAAATATGATAAATGAAAAAGATACAGATGTGGTTTACCTAGACTTTGCAAAAGCTTTTGACAAGGTAGATCATAATATATTAGCGAAAAAAATTAGAAAACATAACATTGTTGACAAAGTAGGAAGATGGATAAAAAGAATTTTTGCAAAACAGAAAACAGATAGTGATTGCAAACGATGAGAAATCGGATGAAGCTACGGTAATATCCGGAGTACCACAGGGTACGGTGTTAGCTGCATTGCTGTTTGTGATTATGATTGCAGACATAGACAGTAATGTTAAGGACTCAGTAGTAAGAAGTTTCGCAGATGACACAAGAATAAGTAGAGAAATTGCTTGTGATGAAGATAGGAACTCGCTAAAAAGAGACCTAAATAAAATATATAAATGGGCAGAGATAAATAGGATGGTATTTAACTCTGATAAATTTGAATCAATGAACTATGGTGATAAAGTAGGAATGCTATATGCATATAAAGGACTAATAATGAGACAATCACAAACAAGGAAGCAGTTAAAGACCTTGGTGTGATGTTGAATAAGAATATGTTATGCAATGATCAAATAGCAATTCTATTGGCAAAGTGCAAAGCAAAAATGGGAATGTTGTTCCGGCACTTCAAAACAAGAAAAGCTGAACACATGATTATGCTTTATAAACGTACGTACGTAGTCCACTTGAATATTGCAATATAATATGGTACCCACACTACCAAAAGGATATTGCACAAATAGAGAGTGTACAAAGGTTATTTACAGCTAGAATAGAAGAAGTTAAGGACCTTGACTACTGGGAAAGACTACAATTCTTAAATTTATATAGTCTTGAAAGGAGAAGAGAACGCTACATGGTAATTCAAGCATGGAAACAGATAGAAGGAATTACCGAAAATATCATGGAACTAAAATTATCAAAAGAGCAAGCAGAGGTAGATTAATAGTGCCAAAAAACTATACCAGGAAAATTAAGGAAAGCACACAGGACATTAATCCACCACGCACCAGCATCGATAATGCAGCGTCTATTCAATGCGCTACCAGCTCATCTGAGGAACATAACAGGAGTGAGCGTAGATGTGTTTAAGAATAAGCTCGACAAATATCTAAGATGCATCCCAGACCATCCAAGACTGGAAGATGCAAAATATACCGGAAGATGCGTTAGCAACTCTCTGGTAGACATCAAAGGCGCCTCACACTGAGGGACCTGGGGCAACCCGAACGAATTGTAAGGTCTGTAAGGTAAGGACCGGCCTAAGCAATCCTTTATTGAGTATGCCATCCTCAGCTTAAGCAATTCCTCAACTCTACCGTAGGTGGGTTGTGCCGTCAGTGCACCTCACGTGGTGCACTGTAGGCATTGCATAAGGTTCTTTGCAGCGCCCCTTCGGCTCTTAGCTGCAGCCTCTTTCATTACTTTTTCTCTACCTCCCTTCTTATTCTCTTTCTTCCATCTGATTTTCTACTCTCTTTAACAATAATTGTTTCACAGTGCAGCTGCAAGGTTTTCCTCATATTACATTTTTCAGACCTTCTTACTGTCAATTTGCCTTTCAGTGCTGAATGACCTCATTGGTTCCAGCGCTTGACTTTTGGCCTAATTTCTATGCTCCAATTCCAATTCCTCAACTCTTTCTTTCTTCTCTTCCGGCTTTTCCCCTCAAAGAACGTTCAGTTACGATGAAGCTCGCTTAGCAAATCTATTGGCCTTTATAGCACGACTCATATTAAACGATGGCACGATTTGCGTAAAAACAGACTTAGTAGCATCCCGAGACGTGTCTTCGTAAAGAAACCCTCAGTGGTGTTTATCCTTTTCTAAATAAACTAAGACAATCATCCTGGTAAGTAACCTCCATAATTTTAGTTACTTCTTTCACTATAATGCTTATTGTTCGTGCCTGGTACCAGTTTCTCAGATTCGTTTCTTTACAATTAACTAGACGTATTCAAAGGGTAATAACATTTTACCACAGCCATTCTCTTCTAGAGAAACCATTTTTTTTTTTTAAACCGTATTGAGAAATCATTTGTGAAATTTGGGGCTTATGTACCACTAAGTTTTTTATAACCTGTATTTTGCTTCATTCACTAACTTACAAATTCCTTCAGTAGTTTACAATTTTCATTTTCGTAATAAGGAGAAACGATACAAATTAAAGAGACCCATTAACACAAATACCATTTCATATGATACATCCCCATGAAGCACTCCATATCTAACGGCAGTCATGTTAAACTCCTCCAAACGTCTTTGATTGCTAAGTTCGACTATTTTGCTCATTTATCTCCTGTTCGGTGTCAAATTCACAAACTAAGCCAACAGTATCCGTAATAGTTACTATCCTAAACAACCAGTCCTAGGAATTATTAGTCTTTAAATTAGTTTCGTGGATAGAATAAAATTGAATGTAGCATTTAGGCCTAAGGCCCAGCGCTGGGACCTATGAGGTCATTCAGCTCTGAAAGTGAAAATTGAGAGTAGAAAGGCTTGAAAGCTGTAACAAGAGAAAACCCTCGCAGTTGCACTGTGAAACAATTGATAGGAGAGGGTGGAAAGAAAAATATAAGAGAATGCGAACGCAGGTACAGTAAAAGGAATGTAAGGGGTTGTAGCTAGGGCGCGAAGGGACTCTGCAAAGAGCCTTACGTAAATCCTACAGTGCACAGCATAAGGTGCACTGACGGAACTACATCCTACGGGGGTTTCATGGATAGTTGTTAAAATAAATGGTTATTACCCTATACTAGTGACGTATTAAATTGAATGGAATATGAAATTTAGGCAAAAAAAGGAAGCGCTGGGACCTATGAGGTGATTCAGAATCGAAGTGACCTATTAAACGGAAATCGTTAAAACAAACTGTTACATGTTTTTGGTAAAAGAAACTTTGCCTCTCAAAGCTTTATGTGGTCAACCAGATTTGTTTTCCAAACGACCTCATCTCTCTACCCGCCCCTCCCGCCCCATTAAAAACGTCGCGCAATACTTTAACAAGAAGTTAACTTTGGTATTTCAGAATTCTTTTTATAATCTATACCTTAAAATTCTTTTCACCTGTGTTAAATTCTATTTTAACCATGTACCTTAACTTCAATATTTCAGATTTTTTTTAAGTATACCTTAAAATTCTTTTCACCTGCGATAAATCCTATATTTAGCCACGTGGCTTAAGACCTTTGTCCATGGAAGTGTAGCTGAACATTACATTATCAAGTTTTCATACCAATAAATGGAAATTATTTCTTTGTACTAGCTTCATGAAACAAATAATTTTATATTAATTTTGCCCTCTAATTGCACATTGTTCTAAAGTAGTAAAATTACGCAAATTAATTGTTTTTTTTTTGCCCCCCAATACATTTAACGGCGCTCTTGGTGCTGTACATTCATTCATTAGTATGGAGTCAGATTTCAGCTCGTTGTTCCACAAATTAGCTAAAGGCATTTGAGTCGTCACAAACAATACCCAAACCACATTTCCGCTATAAGTGTTGAACAAATGGAACTTGTAACAATTCCATGATGGTGGCTTACATTAATTTGCTTACGCTTAAAATTTGATATAGACCTTTCACATGTGCAGTCACTCACACGTGAATACTGTTAAACGGTCTGGTATATTTCTAAATTAAGTAGATTTTACCTTCAACATCTGTAATTATATGGATGATTAACCAGATTCCACATACTTTGTTTTCCCCTATAAAAATACCTAAGAAGTGGTCATGAACTGAAAACTAAAGACCAACGATTAAAAAAATATGATACATTATTTATAAACAAAAATTATGAGACACTATTTATAAAAAAAAAAAATATATATGATACACAGTCAAATGGTAGGTTTACGAATGCAGAATATCCGAGAAACCTAACTTACAAACTTAGCAGGATTTTAATGAAAAGTGCAGCATGGAAAATTCAGAAATTAAACGAATAGAAGCCTGCATTTATCTTGTCGACTTCTTGGGTCCCTAGAAATATCAGCCTAACACTGAACGGTTCGTAAATCCGCCCTGTTTCTGCACATTTCCTTGAATTCTGGTTCCTCCAGCAATCTGTGACCTGTAACAGAAAAGCAACGGCAACAGAAAACGTTCTTACGACAATTACTCGGCAACTGCGTAAAGAGAACGTTATCTTTAATATTTCTTGAAATAGGTACGATATCTTTTACTTTAAGGATAATTAGCGTATAAAAACCAGGGGTTGCGTTTCTCCAAACAAGGCCCAAAAAAGGTTATTACCCACTAAAAACTTGTAACCATATGGAGTAAGATTAGCTCGTACTTATCATACCATAATTATGCATTAATGCTATATATCAAACATTTATACTTTACAATGCTACTCTACTTCTGACGCCATTAAAGTAAAACCACTAAAACAAAATTTGTTAATAATACTTAGAAAATGTGCTATTCTGAAAATCGCCAAAATCAAAATTAAGATAATCACATTCTGATCAAAGTTGCATTCTTAAAAAATTACCTTGGATCTTTCAAGAATTCAGTTAAAAGTTGAGAAACCACTGAACTTTAAAATAAAGCAACACAGTTGTGTAATGTGAGGGCTTGTTAAGGAGGAAATGATTACATCATAAATCAGTTTTGCCACTAATCATAACCAAAAAGATCCAGCAGCTCCGAACTTAGTATACTGTATTTAAAAATGTTTATTGGTACATGCATTAAGTGCTTGATGATCTTTTAAACATTTCTGGTGCTACATAGCAAATACGATCAAACACCTGATTGCCATGGATAGCTTGGCGAACACCGACTTTCATTACAGCATCGCATTCACTAAATTAATGGGTACCAACAGTTGTATCCAACTTATATGATAATATCTTCACAGCCTCATTATCTATGTTAAGGCGTATTTCACCTGCTCAACGCCTTGTTGATGGATACCATTGGAAACTCATGCCTTGGTTATGGACAGCATCCCAAAACTCACTGCCTGTGTTCATGAACAGTTCTACAACGCACTGTTCAAGGAAGCATCACAGTTCCCGCTTATTCTATGACCATCACCACAAAGCACTGCCCTTATTCAAGGACAGTATGAATGTCTCGGCACTTTGTGATCATGAACAACATCATAATCATTGTGCCTATAGTACCATCTACTCACTGTCTGTGTTTACGGATAGCCTAACACGCATTTGACAGGGTTCATGGAAAATCAATTCATTGCTCACGTTCATGGAGTACATCACAAAACTATTGCCAGTGTTAATGAGTAGTAACAAACTCATTGCTTGTGTGCATAGAGCAAAACCCATTGTTTGTGTACATATAGTAAAACTCATTGTGTTCATAGGGTAAAACTCATTGCTTGTATTCATAGAGAAAAACTCACTGGTTGTGTTAATAGAGAAAAACTCACTGCTTGTGTTCATGGAGAAAAACTCATTGCTTGTGTTCATAGAGAAAAACTCACTGCTTGTCTTCATAGAGAAAAACTCTTTGCTTGTATTCATAGAGTAAAACTCACTGATTGTGTTAGAGTGAAACTCATTGCTTGTTTTTACAGAACAAACTCATTGCCTGTGTTCATAGAGTAACAAACTCATTGTCTATGTTCACAGAGTAATAAACTCATTTCCTGTGTTCATAGAGCAATAAACTCATTGCTTGTGTTCACAGAGTAACAAAATCATTGCCTGTATTCACGGAGGAGTAATAAACTCATTACCTGTATTCAGCGAGTAACAAACTCATTGCCTGTTTTCATAGAGTAACAAACTCATTGCCTGTGTTAATAGAGTAAGATAAACTCAATGTTAAAGGATAGAATCATAATTACACTGCTTATGCTCTGAGTAACCTAATAGTATCAAAATTAACCAACATACCTGACAAACTTAACTTGACTACACCCCACTCAACGTAAACAGATATTCCAATTATTCTACGCAAAAAAATATGTATGACTTAAAATTTCCATGCTTTCAACTTAACAAAAAAATTGCTTTCGTGCTGTTTGTTAACAGAAGCTGAAAGTTCCTTGCTATGAGGTACTGACAAACTTCATAAAACTAATTCCATCTGCTAACAGCAGACATGCAAACATTACTCGGGACATAACCTCTGTCTGGGGAAAATTTTGCATGGTTTTGGTGATTATCAAGAGACTAGCTGTTGGGTAAGCAGGCCCTATTATCGTCAATGACCCGTACATTTTGGGAGCTTCCTGTACCCCTATAACCAGAACTTTTCGGTTGTGAGACAGGAAATACCAAGTTCGAATCTTCTGAAAATTCTCTTAAGTCTAACGCCAGCTTTATGCTTAAAAATTTAAGTTCGGGCAAAACCTTTATGAATATTGATCAAAACTTATCTGACTTAACCTAGCCACAAACTTAATCCATTTTTAGGAAGCTAAAATTCTAAAGTAAAACATAACAAGACGCCAGGCCTTTACATAAATTTAATTTGTTTCAGTGCTGAATATTGCCATTTGATGGCATACACATTCTTAATTTCCTCAAACCTTAAGGAGCTTCTGCAAACTTACCTGAGTGTGAGGTAGCCAAGCACATTGAAACACTTACCTATCTGAACTTACAAGAAAGCTAAGCAATACAGAACACCTGAAAGAAAGTTTGATTAGTTGGTTTGTTGCTCAAAACCACCCAAGAACCTGTATAATAGGCCATATGACTCCCCAACCCCTCCAGGGGCGTCGGCCCTGTAGGGGTGTAGGATAAGGTGAAGTTGTTCAGGAACAGCATATACAAGTTTAAAAAGTAAATTTATTACAAAAATTAATAAAGTAAATTTATGACAAATTTAAAAAGCAAATTTATTTTAAAAATTTAAAAATAAATTCATGATAAATGGAAAAGTAAATTACAAAAATTAACAAATTAAATTTATGACAAAAAACTAAAATACAAACATTTTAACAGTAAATATATGAAAATAATAAAAAAAGAAATTTATGACCAAAAATCACTTAAAACTAAACTTGGCGGAAAAAAATACCTCCTACATACCTGTTGTTAAAGAGAGAAGCTTTATCATGCGTGAAGCTTTACCGTTAGAACAGGAACTCAAAGTCAAACTTGTATCAAAAACATCCTGGAAAAGACACAGTTTCAGAGCTGTGCGTAACTTACTCTAAATCATAAAAATTTTGGGCGTTTACTCACGTCAGATTATGGGTAAACACCCACAGAAACAGTTATAATGACTAAACACAGAGCAAGATTCGAAAATCCCTAGAACAAATATACAGTATTAGCAATAATACAGTAAAGTTCCAGTGTTAGCTCGCAGAACCCGGGGTTTATTATAACTTGACTGACGAAGTGACAACAATCGCTGGAAATCTCAAGCGCCAACTGTAATCTAGTCTTGTGACAAAAGGGTTTTTCATAAAAACTTCACAACAGGACCAATTACGCTACGATTAGATAATGAGGAACTGAATACGCCACTCCTGAGGAAAAAAGGGGATTACTGAGCTAGCTCCTGCTAAGCTTCTACCGCCCAGAACAATGTTACAGTCAAAGGTTCAAATGTCCGAACGCGAACGATGTTGTCATTTGGCAAGGACTCTAATTAGTCTTAGCAGTGTTTTGCTTCTTGGAACGTGACCGAATGCGATCTTTTGATATCCCTGAAATCTCAGATTTTGCAAGTATTATTCTTATTATCTACTCCCTTCTTTTACTTGTCCTTCATGGAAGTTTAAAATACAGCACAAGATGAATAGATTTTCCTGAACGTAACTCCTAATTTCTTTTGGGGCTCACGAAATAATTTGTAGCATGAGTCTGTCGCATATTTCTTTTCATCACTTTGATGAAATAACTTTTGATTAGCGCAGATACTTCGCCATAACGATATATAATAAAATATTCTATATATACGTATATACATACACACGCACACACGTATACATACATACAAACACACGCGTGTGTGTGTGTGCACCGTACAACTGGACACATTACATGAAACTTGCTACGCTGGTATATCATTCGCAACCAAGTACAAATGAATACTATTACAATTAAACGTACTTAGCCGTTGCATTATTGCTGTGAAACTGATGCCTGAGTTTTTATTCAGAATATTTCTATCACTTTTTATTCTAATTACTGAAATATCCAGGCTGCCATTTGTGGCTGCTGTGTTATCACAGTCTAGGGGTTAACTGCCTCCTTTGAGGAAGCATTAAAAACCCCCATTTTGGGCATTTGTTATAAAATATTATTTCTACTGACTTTTTCGTTTTCCTTTTGTTCATGTACAAACGTTCCGTTCTGATATATATATATATATATATATATATATATATATATATATATATATATATATATATATATATATATATATATATATATATATATATATATATAATATATATAGAAATCATCAACACACAATCACGTGTGGAACAGAAATAAATTTCTGACTCACGTCGGGGATCGAACCCAGGTCTCTCAGGTGGAAAGCAAGGGCGTTACCCACTGGGCCACACAAGTCTAAAAGAAGTTGGAACCTGAGAGCAACTGCACCCAAGGAATTACCTGGGCAAGCTAACTGCTTGCATACCAGCGAGTTTTCCCCAACTTCCTGAATCAGCAATGACCCAATAGACAACATTTCATTGAATTATCCTTCTGAGTGAGTAAGATAGAAATCATCAACACACAATCACGTGTGGAACAGAAATAAATTTCTGACTCACGTCGGGGATCGAACCCAGGTCTCTCAGGTGGAAAGCAAGGGCGTTACCCACTGGGCCACACAAGTCTAAAAGAAGTAGGAACCTGAGAGCAACTGCAAGGAATTACCTGGGCAAGCTAACTGCTTGCATACCAGCGAGTTTTCCCCAACTTCCCGACTCAGCAATGACCCAATAGACAACATTTCATTCGAATTATCCCTTCTGAGTGAATAAGATAGAAATCATCAACACACATTCACGTGTGGAACAGAAATAAATTTCTGACTCACGTCGGGATCGAACCCAGGTCTCTCAGGTGGAAAGCAAGGGCGTTACCCACTGGCCCACACAAGTCTAAAAGAAGTTGGAACCTGAGAGCAACTGCACCCAAGGAATTACCTGGGCAAGCTAACTGCTTGCATACCAGCGAGTTTTCCCCAACTTCCCGACTCAGCAATGACCCAATAGACAACATTTCATTCGAATTATCCTTCTGAGTGAATAAGATAGAAATCATCAACACACAATCACGTGTGGAACAGAAATAAATTTCTGACTCACGTCGGGATCGAACCCAGGTCTCTCAGGTGGAAAGCAAGGGCGTTACCCACTGGGCCACAAGTCTAAAAGAAGTTGGAACCTGAGAGCAACTGCACCCAAGGAATTACCTGGGCAATTTAACTGCTTGCATACCAGCGAGTTTTCCCCAACTTCCCGACTCAGCAATGACCCAATAGACAACATTTCATTCTGAATTATCCTTCTGAGTGAATAAGATAGAAATCATCAACACACAATCACGTGTGGAACAGAAATAAATTTCTGACTCACGTCGGGATCGAACCAGGTCTCTCAGGTGGAAAGCAAGGCGTTACCCACTGGGCCCACACAAGTCTAAAAGAAGTTGGAACCTGAGAGCAACTGCACCCAAGGAATTACCTGGGCAAGCTAACTGCTTGCATACCAACTGAAGTTTTCCCAACTTCCCGACTCAGCAATTCCAATAGACAACATTTCATTCGAATTATCCTTCTGAGTGAATAAGATAGAAATCATCAACACACAATCACGTGTGGAACAGAAATAAATTTCTGACTCACGTCGGGATCGAACCCAGGTCTCTCAGGTGGAAAGCAAGGGCGTTACCCACTGGCCCATAACAAGTCTAAAAGAAGTTGGAACCTGAGAGCAACTGCACCCAAGGAATTACCTGGGCAAGCTAACTGCTTGCATACCAGTAGTTTTCCCCAACTTCCCCGACTCAGCAATGACCCAATAGACAACATTTCATTCGAATTATCCCTTCTGAGTGAATAAGATAGAAATCATCAACACACAATCACGTGTGGAACAGAAATAAATTTCTGACTCACACACGTGGGATCGAACCCAGGTCTCTCAGGTGGAAATTGGAGGGCGTTACCCACTGGCCCACACAAGTCTAAAAAGAAGTTGAACCTGAGCAACTGCACCCAGGAATTACCTGGGCAAGCTAACTGTGTTTGCAATTCCTTGGGTGCAGTTTTCCCCAACTTCCCAACTCAGCAATGACTTGTGTGGCCCAGTGGGTAACGCCCTTGCTTTCCACCTGAGAGACCTGGGTTCGATCCTGACGTGAGTCAGAAATTTATTTCTGTTCCACACGTGATTGTGTGTTGATGATTTCTATCTTATTCACTCAGAAGGGATAATTCGAATGAAATGTTGTCTATTGGGTCATTGCTGAGTAGGAAGTTGGGGAAAACTCGCAGGTATGCAAGCAGTTAGCTTGCTCCAGGTAATTCCTTGGGTGCAGTTGCTCTCAGGTTCCAACTTTTTTAGACTTGTGTGGCCCAGTGGGTAACGCCCCTTGCTTTCCACCTGAGAGACCTGGGTTCGATCCGACGTGAGTCAGAAATTTATTTCTGTTCCACACGTGATTGTGTGTTGATGATTTCTATCTTATTCACTCAGAAGGGATAATTCGAATGAAATGTTGTCTATTGGGTCACTGCTGAGTCGGGAAGTTGGGGAAAACTCGCTGGTATGCAAGCAGTTAGCTTGCCCAGGTAATTTTAGGGGTGCAGTTGCTCTCAGGTTCCAACTTTTAGACTTGTGTGGCCCAGTGGGTAACGCCCTTGCTTTCCACCTGAGAGACCTGGGTTGATCCCGACGTGAGTCAGAAATTTATTTCTGTTCCACACGTGATTGTGTGTTGATGATTTCTATCTTATTCACTCAGAAGGATAATTCGAATGAAATGTTGTCTATTGGGTCATTGCTGAGTCGGGAAGTTGGGGAAACTCGCTGGTATGCAAGCAGTTAGCTTGCCCAGGTAATTCCTTGGGTGCAGTTGCTCTCAGGTTCCAACTTCTTTTAGACTTGTGTGGCCCAGTGGTAACGCCCTTGCTTTCCACCTGAGAGACCTGGGTTGATCCTGACGTGAGTCAGAAATTTATATATAATATATATATATATATATATATATATATATATATATATATATATATATATATATATATATATATATATATATATATATATATATATATATATATATATATATATATATATATATATATATATATATATATATATATATATATATATATATATATATATATATATATGTCTATATATTCGCACTAAAACAAAGGGCTACAAACAAGTCCCATGGGTCATAAAATACTTACCTGCTATCATCTGAGCCACTGTTATGTTGGGACTTCATTAGAAACATCTGTTATGCAAAGGTGTGCAGCCGGCAAGGTAAATCGATAGGTACTTTCAAGAATAGCATGTGGTGTTAGGAGAAGATTGCTGACTTATTGTCAGTTATCTTAATTAAGAATGATCACACACGTTGAATTTACCTACGGGGTTTTAATAATAATAATAATAATAATAATAATAATAATAATAATAATAATAATAATAATAACCTTTATTTCGGCTCAGGGCTATATACATGGAATATACAAATGCAATACACACAATCTAGATACATATGGTAACATGATAAAAATAATTATCGGCAGCATCCACACAGTTGCTGAAGAAGTAGAAAAATATAGAATTCATAATAACGGTAATGACAGTAATTACATGGAGAATAATAGTAGAAAAAAACGATAACAATAAAAAATGCAGATTGCAGACGATTAATTTCCAGCTGGGGACGTCAGGTGGTTACAGAAGTTAGGTCCAGAAGGCTAAATACGAATACTGAAAATTGCAACTCTACAGTGATATTAATCACAGTAATGATAAAAAAGTAAAAATACCAATAATAACAAGAAACTTAGAAATATAATAATAATAATAATAACAATAATAATAATAATAATAATAATAATAATAATAATAATAATAATAATAATAATAATAATAATAATAATAATAATAATGACAGATTCTGGAGATGACATTTCATTAATGCAAAAATAGAGAATAAGTCATTTAAGGAACAAACGCCTCATTATTCCATCTTTCCCATAATTTAGATTTTCTTCTTTCTTCACTGCTTTGTATGACTGAATTGCTGCTGTTTCTCAGCCAGGTGATTTTCAAATTATCCAGGTGATTTCTATGAACATCTGCGTGGCGGAGTGATGGCGAGGAATGTTTGTGAGGCGTCTCAGAATGTCATTATGAACAACAGTGGTAAGTCTCATGGTCTCTCGGGTAAAGTGCGTCCAAAGGGAACACCCATATATACTCTAGCAGTACGAGCGGAAGAGCAGCAGTTTCGTGTCTCGGTGACAGAAGGCAAACCTCCTTGCAATCATGTTGCCAGTTGCACATAGTTAACAACGCCTCTGTTCTGTCTGCCGTATCTTTTATGTCGTTCGTGATAATGTGGCCCAAATACGGAAATTCATGCACTAATTCCATACGATGCTTTCCAAAGAAAATTAGTGGTCCTGCAATATGCTAAAGCGACCTAGGAAGCAGCGACATATACTGGGCCTTGGTTTCGTTGATCTACCCTAAATAGAGAACCTCAATAATTAGAATGTTTTCACACACATGTGTATATATATACGAGTATATATATATATGTATATATATATATATATATATATATATATATATATATATATATATATATATATATATATATATATATATATATATATATATATATATATATATATATATATATATATATATATATATATGTGTATATATATATATATATATATATATATATATATATATATATATATATATATATATATATATATATATATATATATATATATAGATATATATTGCATAATTATGCACCAAACGAGCTGAGATGACCATGATCACGGAGAAGCGACATAAGTCTAAGAAAACTATGTTTTACGAATCATAACCCCCATTTATTTGTTACTACATTTTCTAGATCTAGTGCGGTGCCATTGCAAAAAAGGACTGAAATCACAGGCAAAAAAGTGATGAAATCACAAAAGGGGTAGTGAAGCCCAGCCACAGGAGAAAGATATGGAGGTCAGGGTACAGAAAGGAAAGCGCAGGGCTTCACTCCGCAACCTGATAAATTATGATGAAAGCGAAAAGTAGAAGTAGAAGTCTTTTCTCAATCAGTATAGAAAGCGAGCGCCATTATAATACGCATATTGAAAAGGCTTCGGTTTGGACGAACCATCGCTGATGATGTGAAAATTAATGAAGAGCGCCTGATTCCGGTACTAGCCAAGGCTGGCCAGGCACAGGTTTTTGTTGAACATTACTCTAGCCTCCGCAACAGCAACAGCGGCAATCGAAAGGAGTTCGCCCGTATTATTCTCGACGACAAAGAATAAAAAAGAAAAAAGAAAATGTTACCCACAAAGAAGCGTTGCGTTTATATGATTGCGCGCCTCTGAGTGGATACATTTGCTGTATGTCTTCTAATTGGATTGCTTGAAGAAATACCAGTGTCTATCTCTTCAGGTATGGTTAGCGTTGTGCGTGTTATAATGGCACTAGCTTTCTATACTGATTGAGAAAAGACTCCTACTTCTACTTTTCGCTTTCATCATTATTTATCAGGTTGAGGAGTAAAGTCCTACGCCCTACGCCATCCTTTGTATCCCCTAACCTCCAAATCTGTTTCTTGAGGCTGGGCTATACTACTCCTTTTGAGATTTCATCACTTTTTTGCCCGTGACTAGGAAAAAAAAACAAGCATTGACAAAGAAAGAAACTGAATTTCTCCCCACCATCATAAAGAGAACTATAAGAAATCGACCAGCACCAAACACCAACATGGAGAGAGAGAGAGAGAGAGAGAGAGAGAGAGAGAGAGAGAGAGAGAGACGACATGTCACCTGGGCGACCTATAATACCAACCACACCAGAAGAGGGTACACGAGTCAACACCCACCTCCAACCAATAGGCAATAACATCGGATAGGCCTAGCTTACAACGCTTCATGGACAGATTTCGTCGTCAACCCACGACCAATCAAAATACAGCCCACAAATCAACCCACCAATTGTAAACCACCCCACGTGCTATGTATACCTGAATCATGTATCTCAATTTATTCACTTTTGTAACCTACGACAACAGAATTTTTATGTCCTTCGGAAACTGATATACAGGCTACATGCTGATGAAAAGATAATAAGACGAATAGAGAAGAATTCATACAAACTAAATGCCGCGGGAACCGCTATAATTTTCAACGTTACTGCCTTCAGAGAAGGTCTCCTCAGTAATATAATAATAATAATAATAATAATAATAATAATAATAATAATAATAATAACAACAATAATAATAATAATAATAATGATAAACTATATTTGGCTCTCTCTGATATATATATATATATATATATATATATATATATATATATATATATATATATATATATATATATATATATATATATATATATATATATATATATATATATATATATATATATATATATATATATATATATATAAGAAAAATACATGTGAATATTATGTTAAAAACATTTCTGTACGACATCCAGAAAGTAGTAAGCAAACTGGAAATGACCACTCATTTGCACAAGCACAATATAAACAAATACAACCTCTTCAGCATTTCCATACAAATAAACATTCGTACACGTAACAAATCCATACACAAATGCACGTTACATTCACACAACAATAAAACAATAATACTGTATAAAACCTGTCAGGTTTTACATGCCTTTCAAATCCAATGTCTTATTTCGAGTGCAAAAGTCAGGTTTCGGATTCATAGCCAGAGTGTGAGGACAACGTGATGCAATAGATGTCCGCTGGCACAAAATAAAAACAACTACCACAATAAGCATCGTTATTTTTCAGAGGGGGAACGTTTGCTGTAGCTGGTGAAACGCTATCTATCTGGACGCCAAATCCAACTACAATTAACCAGGCCATTTCTTCGCATGTTGCTGCCATTAGCCTCTGGATAGGGCAGTAATCTGAGGCATCAGATTTATATTCTATTTTACACTATTCACAAATAAGGGAGTATTCACTGTTTCCCACCGACATATTGCATAATTTCGTTTATTAGTTAGGTATAAATTTATTAACACACGAGCATTTTACTATTTCCATTTTAAGTTTTTAAACACCGAAAAGAGAAAGTCATGTTGACAGGAGTGAAGATACAAGGATTAAAATGTAATGCATATGAAATTAACAACTACAAACAAAAGTTAATTAGTAGCTACTACAGAGAAACAGGTCAAAATAACGTCATTGAATATGGTTAATGTAGCATTGCCTTATTGTCGAAAACATGTACCAACTGTTCGGTATAGCATTTGACAGTAGATTGTAAAGGAGAAATTGAGCTATTAACCCGTTGAGAAGTCAATAGCTCTTTACGAACCATCCTTCTGGCAGGCATAAAACGCAGCACTGAGGTTTGAGTAGATTAAGCCGCTCCACTAATTTGCCTAAGCTGCCAGTAGCAACAGCAGACATTGGCCTGAGAGTTTGCGTCTCAAACCCACAAAGGAGTAGCATTCAGATTCTCCTGCCGCATTTGTAAGCTTCTCAATACGAACAATCAGTTGACCAAAATAATAAGTAGGTTTTATTGTTCGGCAGGGAAAAACATTAATGACAGCTACAGTAGAACAAGAAAATGCCAACCAAGATGAACGTTGAGTAGACAGTAACAATTGAAATAAACATCATGGCCTTCAGAAAAATATACAACGACAGAGAGAAAAAAGAGTGAGTGTGAAAGAGAGAGACAAACAGATACAACAATAAGCCCACCAATTGACTAAAGACATGCTCACAGTTAGAACTACTTTCTAGTCCCTAAGTTATTTTCATAGCGAAAACATTGCAACTTGAGTTGCATTTGTGAAACATCTAGATTGTCGAGAAAATAAAGATATTAGTATTATCAGTGTTGTGAAGCAAATTAAACCTGCCGTTATCTCCAGAGAGTAAGAGTTTCCTATTATTGTTAAATAATGAAAGAAGAAATCATAATAAAAAAAATCGCAAGTACTTTTTACTTTTATCTGTGTATGTGAAAAATTATGGCTCCCTTAACTTATTTTATGACTCATAGCTTCACTTATTTATTCATATTCATCATCCTTCTCAGATAATTCCTAATTACCTGCATGTATCAAATTCTTCTCTTTTTCCTCCATTCATGATAACATTCAGAAATTTATCTACTTGGTTTCAGCTTATCATCATAAGTTAACTCTTGCCCATATTTACCTTCAAATTGCTTCTTTCAAACTCTCACCAGCTTCTGCAGTTCCTGACCACTATCCCAAATCAGTACCATATTATCTCCAAACATCAGCTATTTCACAGTCCATTCAGAGATCATGTTCTCGCCCTACAACTCTGCTATCACAACGAAATTTTTCTCCAATTCCTCGCATCAGTCACTCCATAAAAATATCAAGTAACCTTACAGAAGCAATACAACATTGTCTCATTCCCACTTTTACCCAAAATCAGTCACTTCATTCTCCTGTCTACAGATAAGCGCTCTTATTCAATCATGAAAAGAATTATAACCACGCTCACCAATTTGATTTCTCGACCGTGTACCGTTAATGCCCTGCAAATTGTATATGTTAATTCTCTTATTTACACATTTCCCAG
Source organism: Macrobrachium rosenbergii (assembly GCF_040412425.1). Lineage (NCBI taxonomy): Eukaryota > Metazoa > Arthropoda > Malacostraca > Decapoda > Palaemonidae > Macrobrachium > Macrobrachium rosenbergii. The sequence continues at coordinate 6,292,049 of NC_089742.1, forward strand.
GTTGATTCATGTCACAAGCAGCTCACTACTTCAGCTTTCGAAATTTCTGTGTAACTTTCATAATGAGCGCTTTACTCTCGAAGGCTCTATCTGGTCTAAACCTCATATTTTCCCCATCAGTTCTTCTGCCATCGGAACTTTCCTAATTCGACTTCCTACCCTATACTTTTCTTGGTGTTCTCAACAATGTCGCGCTCGTGTAATTATCAGTCACCTATATCACCTTTACCTTTATACATTGCTGTTAGTACTTCTGTTACCCATTTCATGGAAATCTTTCCTCAACCGGACATAAATTGCACATTCTGGTCCATTACTTTATCAGAATTTCGTCCCGTACCTTGACATCTTAATTCGCAATCCTACTAACCCCAAGGGGTCTTTCTATTTTTTTAACAGTTTCATTGTATACTTACATACCTGCCAGTCATCTCAACAAGCTTTAATATATCTAATCTAGCGTCTTCCACTTTATAACAGTCAGTGGAAGGCGTTAGATTAGATATATTAAAGCTTGCTTACTCTGTTCTCTCCATTCAACAAAATATTCACTCTTCACCAGCACCAACCTTTCTACTTTAAAATTTTTCACTTGCCTTTCTTCTCTTTCTCTCTCACTTTTATCTTGACTTTCTTATCCTTCCCCATTAAAACTTATACATGATCTTCTTTACTTTCACACAAATGTACCACAAACGCTGCAACTTCTCATTTCCTTATCACCTATTCCAACACTCTATTATCCATGCCTACAAACACTGACGCTAAGACACTTCCTTGGATTTTCACACATAATCCGTACACACACAAACATACACACACACACACACACACACACACACATATATATATATATATATATATATATATATATATATATATATATATATATATATATGTATATGTATGTATGTATGTATGTATGTATGTATGTATGTATGTATGTATGTGAGCAGATGCACCATGGGAAAAATTTAACTACTGGATACAAATCCTTACAGTTTTACTCTGTATATCTAGGGCATCTTCAAGAGGACTAATACACAACAATAAAATTATACATAATATGTGCTAGAGTGACAGTACAATGGGAAAGTACAGACGGCAGAAAACCATTAAATAAGTGAAGAACACTGTTCTGAAGGGAAGTACTTAAGCGCCCCCAATATATATATATATATATATATATATATATATATATATATATATATATATATATATATATATATATATATATATATATATATATATATATATATATATATATATATATATATATATATATATATATATATATATATATATATATATATATATATATATATATATATATATATATATATATATATATATATATATATATATATATATATATATATATATATATACATATATAAAAGATCCATTTACTCCTCATGTAACCTTTACTTTAATTCATTAGTAAATATTAAAAGGATTTTAAAGAATGATGCCAGGCATTCAGTAGGTTCTTTAATCGCTCTGGGGATTATTTTGATGCATGTCGCGGACATCAGTGACAAGCTTCACCAGACAAAAGATTAATCAGCGTCACTTGGCACACGTGGCTGCAAAGAAGATGAATCGCTTTAAATCTAACGAACTGACCTAAAACGTTTGAGATGATTAAAATGTTACCATATCGGAAAAACTTGGTTTGTGTTTGTGATTTTTCGACTAACGTCGAAAGACGTTTTGACGGTGAAGCCCTGAAGACACTTTCATATTTCATTTTTGCCATAATAATATTAACGTACACGTTTCCGTAAAAACTACTACACGAATTTCTACAGTTACACTAAGGTTATAAACGCTTATAAAAATGTCATATGAAATACTCTTCAGAACCCAATTTATAAGACGAAACACTTCAGAATAACCTCTTTTTTTTCGCCTTATTCGTCATCTTTGAAACTATATTTACGAACACAGTTCATACGGGATCATTCACATACTCTGACAAGGGTAATGACTTGTATGTTGCGTAATTACAAGCACTAGAAAACACGGAATTTAACTGTAGTGTTTAATCCCAAAGAACATCAACTGCCAACCTAACCAAACCTTTTTCAGTGCCTAGATTAATTAAACTTCCGGTGGTTATTGTTTTCATATGGCTGACATGAGTCCTCATAATAAATATTACATTATCGACGGGGTAAGAATACTTCCACTCAAGTAGAATTAATTATTCACCCACATTTTATACTAAGGCATTTTTACGAGTTAATACATCAGAATAAGAATTCTTAAAGTTCTCTGCGCACATCGAGCATTGCTTCCAGACATGTTGACAGTAACATGGGACGTGATGGCCTCCCATCAAGGATTAAGCAAAGTCTTAAGGACGTCCATCATTTCCAGAAGGGCACAGTGCCTCCACGGCCTAGGTATATAAAGTCAGACGAGGGGCAGGCTACCTAGCCCGTAATAGAGGGGCATGAGGTCACGCGAAAGAGAGCTAGAAGATATCAGTTTCGTCATTAATGAATTTCACAGCTAAAACTTTTGCTATAGAAGAAAGCCTAACCGTAATATCTTCTGATGAAATGAGCATTATAAAGCACACGGATTATGATAAAGGAACAGATAGATTACGTAAACTTCATGGAAAGGTTCAGGTTATCATGCTGAGAGGTTTGATTGGTAGATGGAGACAACCCATATGACTTTGGTAAATCATGTGTCCATGAGATGACAATAGGAATAATTGTGGAAATAGAGGATGCAGGTTACCCTGTAACTGTAATTCTTCATGATCGAGGACCGAACTATCTTTAATTATGGAATGCTTCTGGGAAAAGAACAACCTTAAATTATGGAAGGCTTCTGCGATAGACACAATGAAATCAAAGCAAGTTTTAATAAAAATTCCATGTCATGGTAGGGAAATTTTCGCATCTGCCGATGCTTCATATGTGGTAAAAGTAATAAGAAATAATTTCATAACTAAGAGGTTTTGTTTTGAAGCTGGAACACCGATTTCTGATTCTTGTATGAGGGAAATGTGAAATAAGACGCGCACAGAGTATGGTTTAGACCACAAGATTAGTGAAATTTGTATAAACTTAAAAAAAAAAAAAAAAAAAAGGAACTTCAGCGGGTAAAATATGCTGTTCAGCTGATGTCAAATACCTTTGCTAAGTCTATTGAATATATAGGAAAGAGGGGGCTGTTGGCAATCAGTAACTGGAATTTATCTCTATGATAAATGACTGGTTTAATCTCATGAATTCATTATGCATGATACGAGATATAAAATCAAGAAATGCTTTTGGAACTGAGTTAGATAGGCTAACTAGAACATTCTTCTATATAAAGTTATCAATGTAATGACAAAAATGAGAGTATGCAGCGCAAAATTAGGTACATATTACAATTCCCAAAAGGGCGTGATCTTATCGTGCCACTCACTAATGGATCCATATGAAATGTTAATCAGAAAGTATAATATAGAACATATATTAACACGAAAATTTACCAGTTTTTTGGATGTTGCAGACAGATGAGTGGACCTTGTGTTCACCTTGTTGCTGTTAACTATAAATATAAGATTTAGAGAGCTGCTTCTCGGTAAGAAGGTTGCACTAATCAACGATAAAACAAACGTAAATAGAAAGCAAGAAAAAACGATTGCTTATTAGCTGAGTTGGTGTCGACGAATTCTTCAAGCAAAGACAAATCCTAAAATGAGCGTGAGCTTGCATTAGAAATTTGCATAACTAGCAACATATTGGATCTAGAATTTGAGAACGACAATGCAGACAACACTAGAGAGTACATGGCCAGTTTGTTAGTAGATCTAAATAACTCCAAATCGATATGTGAAATACAGAGGAAGAATCTTTGGGATACATAGTTGGCTACATTTTTTTATTTATTTATTTTTTTTTAGTGAGGTATCCTCATTTAGGCCAAAAGCCGACTGGCAGCCAAAATAGTCAAGCTTTCTAGATCAATAAAATTAACAAGAGTCAACTCTATATGCCATCTGGAAAATTTTCCTCACAATTAAGCTTTATAAGAGATGTCTTCAAAGCCACTCATGGCGAAAGTCTTTGAGAGAGGAAACATTGTATAGAAATGCTTGCTTGTGAAATGAAATCAATTGATGTTGATGTTCACAATGATGTAATTTCTTTTTTTTTTTTTTTGCAAAATTCTGTGTATTTGCTAGAATGAGATACCTAAAAAAGAAAACTGAGATGGATGAAAATAAAGAAAATAGTGCGATAAAATAAGAAAAAAAGTCTGAGAAGAATAAGAACTTTGTTTTTGTTTTTCTTAACTTGTTTTGTGAATATAGGTTTCGAGTAAATAAATGTTTGGTGTTGTTTTTTAAGGAATTTGATATTTTACTACCCTTTCTACGAAGAAACGAGTAAAATAAAAGGAAACTGGCAACCGCCGTAGGAAATATGTCAACACTAATTGGATAGCGAGGGTAAACAAGTCGGCAGACCATGGGTGTCTCGAGGTAATGAACTGGACAGTTTTTGTTAAAAAGTTAATACGGAAGGACGGAAAATAAACCCAACAGATATAACCGCTTTCCTTTGCAGGTCGCCGTTTGTGGTGACCACAAAAGCAAAGTCGACCTGTAGCGGAGTATTCCGTCAAAAGTGACAGCATACGAATAATAAATATACGATTTCCAGATCCAACTTCTATATAGCGACCAACGAAGAGCATGCTCCAAATTTGGTCCTGAATCCCACGAAACAAGAAACTGTAAAACGGACTATTTATGCAAAACTATCTTTTTTTTTGGTGGGGGCAGGAAGGCTTCCCAGAACGAACAACCGCAAGGGGGGAAGAAGCAACAGGTTAGATACAAACGGAACGGAAAGCACAGAGAACTACAATAAAAAAAAAAAAAGGGTTATGACATCGAAAGTATCAAGGAAATGACAACCACTTAACTGCACGAAGAGGGAGAGAAAGCTACGAGACTAAAAACGAGTTAAGATTAATGTCCAAAAGTAAAAAAGCGTACAGCTGAATAACAAATGTAAAGATAAAACTACAGATTCAGAGATAAACAATGATGTCGGAATGAAAGAAAATGCGGAAAAGGAAAGACACAAAATGTTACATTTATGACAACGGGACTACTTCCACAACAGGATTGGTAGCTAGCAACCCGCAAAATGAATGACTCGGGAAGCATTCACTGTTAATACTATGATTCCCGGCAAACTGTGGTGCTTGTCATATTTTCCATTTGTACAAAAACTTTGGCAAGATGAGAGAAAGGAATTTTTAGTTAAGTAGGAATGGAAATACACTGGAAGATTCAGCGTGTATAGACAAATTAGGAATGAGCGGTGTAATTAATGTGTATTAGAAGGCAGCCTCTATATTGTCAATAATACATATAATTGCATTAAAAGTTTCTGAATTATTGTTAACTAGGTATTACTGTAAAAATCGGGTAATAAAAAGCTTGTTACTGAATCACACTAACCTGTCTTACACATACTTCCACCGTATTATGAGCAGATTAGTGACACGATTGTCAAATTCTGTAATATGAATTGATTCCCAAAGTTAATTTTAAGCAATATATAAAGTTTTAAATTCTCATCTATTAAGGCATCATTCCTTGTTTAAGTGGAAACGGGTTTGGTCTAATCTAAATTTTTGATGAATCGAGTCTGTCGAGTCGTTCAACAGGGGCGTCATCATCGTTTCGAACATAAAACAATGAGTAAAAAAGCCACCATAATCTTCTTCTTTGTTTTAACGTGCTTTTTTCCCATTTTCTATATGGGGTAAGGACGATGCCTTCTTTACGAAGGACTTTGATTTGGCGTTGGGGTAGGCCGTAGCCTCGATCGGCTGCATGTAACTGATAAACTGTATTTTTCAAGATACAAAAAAAAAAAAATAAATAAATAAATAAATAAATAAAAAAAATAAAAGCAAGGGAGCTTTCGACTGTTTGCCCAACGGTCCTCTTCAGCCAACTGAATAAAAATACTTGTTTTTCTTAACAAGCCACGTTGAAAAGAATTTTCATGACAGTCGATCCAGGAAAACATCGAACAATCATGCGGTGTGGACTTAGCAGTAATGTAATGGCTGTTTCCCCGTATCTGTGGGCCAACCGTTGTGATCTTAACGGCTGTCGCTCGATCGCACGGTGCTCATTTCTAGTGACTAGGTGGATCGTGGATGGAGAACGACTTTCAGCATCGGTGTCTCCTGTTGTTTCTGCGACAACTGCCACGTCGATAACATTTGCGGGGAGAGATGAGGGAGACACAGTATCAGGGGCCTCGAGAAACTGCCTGAAATTCAAATTTATGGAATGACAGACTAGCCTGTCTGTATGCATGTCCTCCTGCGTAAAGGCTTTATTGCCATCTAATGTTTTGCAAATATTTATCAAAGCCCCCTCCACTACTATTCTATGACCTGCTTGACTATTTCTATATATAGTTTTAGCTCCTCCCAATCCATGACGTGATTGTTCTCCCAACAATGTTTAGGAATAGCTGGCTGAAGAGGACCGTTGAGCAAACGGTCGAAAGCTCCCTTGTTTTTATCCTTTTTTGTATTTTTTTCTATCTTGAAAAATACAGTTTATCAGTTACATTATTGTGGCTTTTTTACTAATTTTTTCGATCATAGTATAGTGATGCACCACAGATAAAACAATGGCAGCAAAAGAAAGAATGAACATGTTAGGTATAAAACTTGCTGAATAATGTAACAATTGCGGAGGAATAGAAAAATAATTGAACGCCATTTGTCATTTAGCCACTCCATTAGACCAGTATAGATTTAGTTTCAGGGTCTATTAGAAAAACAGCATATGAAAACATTAATGTTAAGTTTTGAATTGTAAACTAAGAAACAAAGAAATTCAATGTCCTTTATAATTGTTGAATGTTAAAAAAATTCTGAATAAAGGAAGAACATAAATTGAAATATACTTGAAAAAGTAGATGTGATTCCAATGAAAATAAACTTTTCAAAATTTATTCAGTGACAATGCTGTATCGTTCATACAATCTTTACTGATATTTTGCAAGATTTTTAATAAATATACTTTACGACAAAATTCTAAAGAAATAACATCTAGAGGATATTGAGTTGCATAGAAAAACCACATTTCCTCAACCTAAGGGAGGATGCCTATTTTTGTAAACAGCAGCCCGTTTAAAATCGGTTCCATGTTTTCAGTTGAAAAGAAGTGACTGAATCGATGTGAGGAAGTTCAAGTAGACATGATGAAATCAACCCCGCCAATCGAGCGATTTTTTTTTTTTTTTAGGGTTGAGAAATGGGATTTAACTTGCTTAAAATGCATATTAAACACGTGTACTTGTCAAGAAAATGGTAATGAATATGAATGAAAATATATTCTTTACTCGCAATAACAGATGTTTATATCAAAGAAATTCATGTATTTACCGCCTCGCTACAGTATCATAGTTCTCAAAGTCATGAACTAATAAAAACGTATTCTTTTTATCCTGAATATTAGGTCGCTAATGCAGACCAAAAATATTACCTTAACATTTAAAAGAAAAAAAAAATAGATAAAATAAAATTATTTCCACTGATTACCCGTAAACAATTTAAAATCACGAAAGAGGAAAAATACAAGATTGATGAGAGGGAAGGAGAAAATGCAGACATTTCTATGCTAATCAGTGTAATTCTTAGGCTCTTTTCCAGGCTCTAGAGCCATCAAAAGGCCATAAGATGGAAATGCTAAAACGCCAGTGCAAACACTGAGGGAGAATTCTAATGCTAAGTACCAAAGGAATTTCCCTTCATGACTGCGAAATCTTCGAGGAACATTTTCCATAATCTTAATTCCATAATTAAGACGGCGCAATTAATTTGAACTACAAAGCATGTGAAATCCAACTGTGAGTTTTAAATCTCTCTCTCTCTCTCTCTCTCTCTCTCTCTCTCTCTCTCTCTCTCTCTCTCTCTAGTGGGGCAGATAACAGAAAAATCGTGCAAATGATGATACAAGCATCAAATTTGGCACAAGTGTCCTCCAGGGTATACTAATCAGATCCGCCCGATTGGCCAAATAAAAATCCAAGACGGCGGCCATTTTCAAGATTGCCACCAAAATAACCACCCGAAGTAGATGTTTTGCTTAGAAATATTTGTAGTTTCTGATTTGCATGATCTAAGTGTGGATTCCTATGTTTTGAAGCCTGCTGAACTATATTTTCCTGTTTAAAAATCACTCTGGGACATATTTCTCAAGATGACCACCAAGATGTTTGTCTTTCTTTACGTAAGTGTTGCCCCAGCTAGTACATTTTCAAAGTTATGCATACTGTGCTGCTGTTTCTCGATCTGCTACTGTTCACATATGCAGCTGCTGAGTGAAGTGCAGGGAAGCTCTGCCTGAGAGCACTTGCATCTTCTTTAGCAAACCTTCTTACAGGAGCACTTTGTCAATTCTTGACAGCTTGCTGCAATCGGTGGTAGTGCTGTCCAATGCATCTGCCATGCTTCTCCTTTCTGTGTCCACCCCCATTCAGCAGGACTGCTCATGTGTGGATTACAGTGAGTTGCCTGGACCCAGATGATCCCAGCCTGGTAGGCTGCACACTTTGTATGTTCTCTGAGGGCTGCCTGTGTTGGTGGAATTGAGTTGTATGGCCTCTGCTTGCGGGCAGACACATCTAGTCTTGCTTCGTCCACACCAGTGGCTGCACTTGATCTGTCGTATATGAGGACAACGAATCTTTCCAGCCTCTGCATGTCAAGATCACGAATCAGTGTTGGATGCTGGCTGAGATTGATGAATGTTTCAGTAATATCATCAAATACATTCCAAGTCTGCCATGCAGATTTCTTTGCTTTCCCATGGAAGTCAAACACAATGTCACATCCAGTGAATGTGTGAAAGTAGGGGATCCCTCTAGCTTTCTCAAGTCCAATTGCAGAAACTACCTCATGGACTGGAATCCATCTCATATGGGCTCCTTGGCCAAAGGCAATCCACATTTCCTGAAGACCTGGTTTCTGGAAGGATGGCAGTACAGACATTGCTATGACTAGCACATCTGTGTCATTAGCCTTGATGATTATAGACTTGCTCCCATCAGTCATTGCATCCCTAGCATAGAAGTTGTAATATAGCAAAGTCTGATTTCGACGCTCCATGATGGAGTTGGGACTTGATGTCTGCAGCATGTTTGATCATGCATACAAACTGAAGCAGTGATGGTGGCACAGCCTGTTCTAAGTCTTTGTCATGAAAATAGCTGCTGAAAATCGACTTCTGATGGAGCATGTCTTGCCTTATTATCCCAGTGGCTTTTGCTAGATGGATTGCTTCACCATAACAGGATGCTTCTGATAGGATTTAATCTACATCAGTTTCAACAGCCAACAGAACTTCTCGTCCTTGGCGATTAGCTTGCAGCTGTGGAATGTGCAAAAGCAGCTGATCCTTGAGTCGAGTAGGATGAACATCAGGTGAGTCAACACCAAGCTGTTCCAGCCTCTGCTTGTAAAGCTTGGTCAAATCAGCAAGCTTGAAAATCGGTGGCCTCTCACTGGCATTTTTCATTTCATAGATGTAGGTGACTAGTTCAGAGAAAGCAATTGGATATGCATCCTTCCAGTGTTCCTGTGCTTTTTCTTGCTCCTGCACCCTTAGGTATGCCCGTTCTCGGTTATACAATGCCACCAAACAGCCAGGGTGACATTTCACTTCTTGTGCTACGACATTTCCTGCACTTAGTTTGGCGAGAAGTTTTGTATCACTGAGTGTTTTGGCACATTCATTTATTCTCCTATTCACTTGCATTGTCATTGCTTCTCTAAGCTCCCCTCCTTCAATTTTGCAGAAGAACCATTCTTTTGTTTTAGTTTCATGGAGCTTTTGTGGAATCTTACTTCTACTGCCCTCATCACTAGCACCTACATGACTTGCTCTTTTTTCAGCTCGGTGTAACTTTGTGTTGTTGAACAAAAGCCTGCAACTCTCATGATATTGTGCCTTATTTTTTCTCAATGTGTCCTCTATCCCAGAACCTTCGTCAAGTCTTGCAGGGTCTAGCTTGATTAGTAGCACACTGAGTGAGTGAAACAGAGGAATATCCTTTGCCAGGTTCGTATATCCATCATCCCCTCTTCTGGCAGGATTGGCCTGGGGAGATTTTAGATCTTCTTTCTTAACCTCCTGACATAGGCAACGCTTGGTCCATTCTGTTTTCCATGATCGTCCAGTAGAGTTCACACCCGTGATTACGATGACATTCAGGGTCGAGGGTTTATCCTTTTACCACCCTGTACATGTAATAGTATAATAGGCCTCTTATGTGCTGTAATATACGATAAGCGCTTTCCTGTATGGGATACAACTAGGTTCTTGCACTGTGCAATACACCTAGTCCGATCGTTCATCCAGTGTCATAAGTCCCGTGCGATCTGTACACCATCCAGATAACTAAAACCCTGTTGTCCTTGGTTCGGCTCTCCCGCGCTGGCACGTCCTGTCCATTCAGGTGCGGTTGATTAGGCAGCATTTGGGATACTAGTAGGTTGTTCCAGTATGATGCCAACATAAATTTCCCGCTTAGCTGACACTGAACCCCACGCTGAGTTTCACAGCAGTGATGCCACCAATGTGCCTTGGTAGTGCCCGACAGTCACTCCTTTAATACAGTGCCTTAACCATGTTATAAACTAGAAAATATACATCAGTAGGCTTAAAAACATAGAAATCCACACTTAGATCATGCAATTCGGACAACTACAAATATTTCTAAGCAAAACATCAACTTCGGGTGGTTATTTTGGAGGCCATCTTGAAAAATGGCCGCCATTGTGGATTTTCAATTGGCCAATTGGGCAGATTTTATTAGTATCCCTTGGAGAATAGTTGTGCCAAATTTGATGCTTGTATCATCATTTGCATGATTCTTCTAAAAAATTACTCTTATCTGCCCCACTATCTCTCTCTCTCTCATCTCTTAAAATCATATTGTGTCTGTTGTGAAAAAATTTACCAATTGGATTGCTTTTTTGCATTTACTCTCTTAGTCATCTCAGAATACGTAATTGAAATCACAGTTTAGTAAAAATTGACATCAATTTGAAATTCAGTACACAAAAGTATTTCATCATTTAGCTTTTATGTGCCTATGATTTAAGCGGTCATTTATTATTTCTTGGGTACTCACCTTTATACAAAGATAAGTGCCTTTATGTTAAAGAGGTTTACTGGTAAATCTAAGCGAATAAAGTTCTCATGATTTCTGTTATTGGCATGTTTCTTACCTATAAAATTTTTAATGGGTGTAAAGACTGTGCGAGAAAGTAACCTTCTCTCTCTCTCTCATTCATTTTTCAAGGATGTGTTGTGTACTGTATTACTTGAGGCAACTTCCGCATTAACTCACCAAATCACGTTAAAATATGTAAATGAGATCACTATGAAATAAACGATAATTTTATCCTGGAGATCTATATAGTATATTATTAGCATGGTTATTCTTTTGTCTGATTTTGATTTAAAAGGAATAGTATCACATCATGATTTCAGTCCTATCTAAACACCACATCAGAAGCAAAATATTTCCATACTAAAGACCGTTAATGGAGTTTTAAACGAAAGACATTATCACGACTTTTGTTTTTTAGGTTCTTTCAAACCATTTAACGCCTCTTTT
>NC_089742.1:6308729-6326229 GCF_040412425.1 Macrobrachium rosenbergii
ACACTTTCACACCTATTTATATTTTTCCTTTTTTTTTTTTTCTTACATACATATTAAAATTTTAACAAATATCGAAACACGGCAGTCTTTTCGGGAATCCACTTTCGCACAAACTTTGCCAGGCCTAACACATGCTTTTCTTTTATCATGTATATATATTATTACTAATATTATACTGTTCGAGCTCTCTTCCCTGATCTAGCAGAAATATAACCAATAAAAAACACAGAAAAGAAAGCGCCAAAAAAGCTTCCTCTGTGTAAAGCAGTTGAGGGAGGGAAGCCAGAGAGCTGGTTGTTGTGTTTCAAACTGCCAAATGTCGTCGGCAGATTATAAGTTTAGTTTAGGGACCTATCCAACAGAACTGGTTTTACTAGGGGCACCTTTAGTTAGGGTATACCTTAATCTCACTTTACCATGACCTTTGCACTGGGGAGTTTTTTGTCATTTTTCAGGCTACCCGCAGGCTAATAAGTGGGAGGAGTCTTACAAACAAACACCCACGCACTCGACCCAGCTTGGAAAACCAATGTTAACCTGGAGTGAGAGCACAAACACCGTCCCTCTCTCTCAGCCTTCCCCCTTTGTCCTTTAAACCTCTGGAAGAACAGCCGGGGAAACTGCTTCAGCAGACCCCAGGCGTTGGATGCAAGTGATCCCAGCATTAGCTACCCTAAAGTAAGTCTGAAGATGACAATTACTCCCAGTTCCTCCCTTTAGATCTCCTCCTTATTTTCTGTTTCAAGTTTCTCTTTTATCAGTCACTAAGGAAATCCTAGTATATCCAAATACCATTTATGAAGTCAGTTATATGAAGTACAATTTGTGTTGCCTAGTGAGATTGCAAAAAGTATCCTCCATGGTGTTAACATAATATTCTTGATTTAAGATACACCCCTTGCAGTCAGTTAATGATAAGTGAGAGGTCCTGGAATTCAAGTGTTATCTGGCTGCGTCTCTTCCAGAATCGGGCACGCCTTGGAACCTGGTCATAACCTTGTTGGGAGAAGGACTAGCCACAATATACTCGAGAATTACTGATAAGAGCATCACAAGAGTTTTCTCAGTTGTTGCATCATCCCCTAACGTATGTTGAAATATCGTGTCCCCAAAGTGGTACGAAGCTGGAGCAGTTATTAGCCCCTGTAAGATTTTCTTATTTTCATTTACTTTTGTTGAACTAGATGGTTGAGTAATTTGGTTTATTCAATTCATGTGTTCAGAATAAATCAATATATTCAGTAACCTAGTTTCAACTGGCAACTGAATGTAATTAATTATCTGTCTTTTTTGGTAACTTTTAGCCTTAATTGATAGGATTATGTGGGTCTTAGGTAATTCATAATTAAACCCATCAGCCAAATGACCAAAGTAACAATGACAGGACCTTGCAGAGATCTCTAACTAATTCACAGAGACAAAGAACTTGGAATCAAACTAATTACGAATTAATTCAAAGATAAAAAGTCAGGTCATATTAACTTCATGCTAAATTCTCCCAAACAAGGATACTGCCCAAGATAAGTAATAATAAGAATACCAGTGTTATAAGAATTAGGATAGGTAGGAAAGTGTTCATTAAATGAGAGCAACTATAATTTACAATTTACAATATTAAAGAAAACTTTTACCGCATTCAGATATTGAATCCCACTTTCCAATCGAGGCCGTGTAAGTAAGTTACCAAGTCTATATTTAATATTCTGCTATTCACTGGCCAATGATTAATGCGTGATATTAATCTTTGAACTAGTTAGCTATTGCATAACAGCACTGGAAAAGCATGTGCCTAGCACTTCTCTCGTAGGATAGGATGAACAAATTTACCCAAGTCCATAAGATTTCTTGCAAAACAGCAACCGTTAGCTCGACAGAGAAGGCCCCCGACTGAGCGTTACGAAGAGAATTACTTTCTCTCATGCGGAAACATATCAAATTTCCTTGCCATTAATATCACAAATGAACTGTAACAGTGTTAATTTCACAGTTTGCCTTTTACATTATCGTAAATTAGGCCAGTAAGGACGTCACGGGTCCATTCCTTTGTATCCTGAATGGCCCCATAGTAAGCATGGCAGATGCTGGTAATGTTTAATTCAGTGCAGGAAAAGAAAAGAAAAAAGCGAGAATTTAATACAACAGATAAAAGGAGAGTAATAATTTAGTCAGGGAATAAGTCAATTAGGAAATATAACAAAAAAAAAGTTCCTACACACAATACACTTCCACAGGGAATTATATAAAAAGAAAAAAGAACTTCAAAATTTAACCAGAGAATTATATAAAAAGAAAAAAAGAACTTCAAAATTTAACCAGGTAAGTTAAGGTTGCTAAGACAATCCATTACTAACATAGCCCATGTAAGAAATATTTCAAAAGAAGAAACCTGCTAGTGTGCATTTACAATTTCACTTATTCACACAAGCACTGCGAACTTCGCTTGCTGGATACTTTTCTTCTGTCTGTCTGTCTGTCTCTCCCCCACTTCTTTTGTCCATTCATATAAGCTTTCAAGATATCTCCGAAGTGTATGTGCACCGTCTTCATTGAAAGAACGGGCCGACGTATGAATAATTGATTAAAATTAAAAAAATAAAAATCAACACCTCTGTCCCACTGATAGATGATGACCAGTTAAGATTAATCACAGTTATAGAAAACAGTCGGTCATAAGTGGAGTCTTTTATCCAGACCTAAGCATAAAAATTAGCCTTCCTCCCTCTGCATGAAAAGGAAGTAGCACAGCTGGTACTAGGAACTAGTCACCCACAAGGGCCAAAAGCAACCAAAATTGATTTTACTTTTTTACAGTGCCACTAATATGAAGCACTGTCACAAACTGAATAGCTTACCTATCTCTTCCTTCTTACCTTCCCTTTTTCTCCTACTTATTAGTTACACTCTGCTTGGGCAGAGTGCATTTTCCTCTTAATACAATTATTTGGACTCAAGTCAAGTGTTGATTCCTAGGAATGCACTGGCGCCATAGCGACACCAAAGAAAAAAAAACAAAGGAAAAAAGTCTTTTTGTGACTACATTAGCTACACCTGTACCTAGAGATACAGAGTGCCATCAGTGTGACCTTTGCATGGTGCACTCAGCCACAGTGCCACCTTATTGAAAAGGTGCCACACCACTGAAGTGTTACCCAAATCTGAAGGACATTTCCTCACTTCCCAAGTACATCCAGTCAACTCAAATAGACGTCCTTACTTACCAGAACCATGGCGGCAACCAATTACAGAGCCTTCATGGATCTGGGAAAGGAGGCAGGTCTCACGGGACCAGAACTCACCAAGTGGGTCAAAGAACAGCTGGATGACTTGGCCAAGCAAGAGAATGAAGAAAGACTGGAACGACGGAATTATGAAGCCAAACAGAGGAGTTATGAAGAAGAACAGAGGAGATATAAAGAAGAACAGAAGAGGCTGGCTGGATACCTAGTTCATCTCGGTGGCACCCTTTAATGGCTCTAGCCTGCCCGTGGCCCAACACTGCAGTCAATGTTAGCTGGATTTCAGGGCCCAAGTGCCAGCCAGTGCCATGGTTGATGAATAAACCACACCACAACCATTCCCGCAGTCAAGCTCCAGGTCATGACAACTTGGGGCACACTACCTCACTGCCTTGGTGTGGTGAATGGAATTTGGCCTGGAGTGGATTTCCTGTTGGGTAGGGACCTCCTCTCAGGGGGGCCTTCTCCATCGCCGCTTAGCAATCATGCTACCTCCTCCACAGAGGCCCAAAATGTAGGATCACCATATCAAGGCACAGCCACTTTGACTGGCGTGCCACCACAAGAAGAAGAACGACCTTCCGCCCACCGAAGTGGTCAGCGAAAGGGTACACACAAAACAATTCTCCGCCTAGTCCTCTCTCTCCACGAAAGGATAGCAGCAACGAGGTCCTCCCTCTCCCTGAAGGGACATTCAAGAGAAACAGTACTGCTGTAGAACATGCCAGAGGACAGGCCACTCCACTAATTGGGAGGACACTCCCAATCAAGACTCTCCAAGAGGCTCTGACCTCCAGCTGGGACAGGAATTTCTGTCTCAGCCCAACTCAAGCCATCCACGAGGTATTGCACCTCTGGACCCCTCGTCAGGGATGCCTGACCAACAATCACTGCCAGTGCCACTTGCAAGCTAAGAGCAGTGCCACGCTCCGTCCGTCTCGGGCGCTGAGCCACTACTCAAAGAGAGCCCTGTACCAGATCCAGATCATGAGGAGGATCCTCCTACGGGAGATCCAGGATCCGTCACAGCACTAATCCTAGCAACCTGTGAACCTCCAGCACCCGACACTTCTTCCTCACCAAATCTGTCCCCAGAGGATGAACCCCTGGTGGATCAAACTGCTACACCTTCTCAGGGAGACCAGGAACTGGCCTCCCCGGATGCAGAGGTCAAGACCGCTCTTGCTCTGGTTGTTGCAGCAGCTGGAGTAGGAAGCCCTCCTGTAGCCTCTGAGGTTACCCCTGACTTCACGCCCGCTTTCCCTTCTGGCCTTACCCCAGAATCAGTGCCCTCATCACCTCCTAGGACTGACATAGGTAGGCCTTAGAGAAACATGAAGAAGAAGAAGAAAAAGGGGCGGAAGAAAGCCAAGTAGTTGCAAGAGCCATGAGCTCCCTCAGGCACTCATGCCCTCTTGGCACAGTGCCTTTCCATCTCAGAGTGATCCTGGCTCCTGCCTAGAGGAGGTACCTGGCGTGATCTCTGTCTTTTTAACAACCTAGACCAGATTGAGTATATCGTAACAGTAACCTTGCAACTTACACCTTACAAAGAGCAGCAGTAACCACGTAAGTATATTGTAATTGCGAAGCCAGTCATCTTAACTATTGTGAATAGACCCACTGAGCTGATGACACTCATGGCATAATACCTCAGTTGAGGCAAGCATTTACCATACAAGGCAAACCTCACTTAAAGAATTCAGGTGATATTTTTGTTTACTGTGATTGCAAATTCTAGTGTAAGACATTGTATACTTGTTAGATTGTAACTCAGCTACTTCATTGTCCTTTACGTTGGTGCAACGGCAGTGTTCTAATAGGTTATGTCATAGGAGATACCACTGAATGTACGATTTGGCTAGGACTGAATATCATGATCATCAAAGGTAGCATGTAAATAACCGTAAGCACCTTTAACTAGTGTTAGGAGTCTGTAGAAGTAAGGGATTAAAGTTCATATCCTTTCTAGAGTCACATAGATCCTTAGCTAGTTGGACTGCAAGGGACAAATCTGTTCAGGGGAAAAGAGTAAATTTTAGTAATTGAGGCGAACAGCTTGCTTAGTACAGACCTTCAAGCCTGAAAGGGAGCGAAGGCCTTTTTAAGGGGGTGGGGGGGAGCTGTTGCAAATATTATACTGTTTGACCACTCTTCCTTGATCTAGTAGAAATATAACCAAAAACAAAAAGAAAATAAAACACCAAAAAAGCTTCCTCTGTGTAAAGCAGTTGAGAGAGGGAAGCCAGAGAGCTGGTTGTTGTGTTTTGAACCACCAACTGTCGTCGGTAGATTATAAGTATAGTTTTGGGACCTATCCAACAAGGTTGCTTTTACTACGGCCACCTTTAGTTAGGGTATACCTTAACCCTATCTGGTGCAAGTTGGGTCCGGGCAGACCCACCCTACGGGATTTTTTTCATCTTTAGATAATTTTTTTTAATAATCGTTTAAAGTTGATTCTATGATTACCAAAATATGGGAAATTATTCATTATTTTAATTTTCATTAATTTTGTATGTCATATTAAAATGGTTTTCCCAGAATAAAACCGAAATAACAACATGTCGAACGAAACAATAAAAAACAAAGGCGAAATTAGTTGACAAGAAATGTATTACACTTCTGCTAGACGTACAACTAAACTACAATATTGCACCCAGCAAATGGCAGAACTTATACCATAATATCATGATACGAAACTTTCATTTGTATCTACAAGAGTTTTCAAAACCTTTTTTAATCAGATTATCAGAGACTAAATGCTCATCACAGATCTCGCTTGACAGAGTCAGATGTGGGTCTTTTCTGAAGCTGTTTCATATCGTACATGCAGAAAAAAAAACTCTAAGTGCTGACTGAGATAAGGTTCATTTATTCATTTATGTTCCTATAACTGCTTTCTTTTGTTGAAGCCCATCACTCTTCGGGTAGGTCTATTAGTCACCAAGCTATGGACTACCTGATCTAGTGTTGTTGTACGCACATATAATCACTAAATAATAGTATTGATTGCCTATAAGGCTATCTGTAGGTACTACGAACTCTACTGAAGTTTAGTGTCGGAAACAATGCATAAATGAACAGTATACCTGACCTAAACCCATTGTACCACAACAGTGGGAAAAAGTAGGCCTATGCTGTGCTTTCCTGGGGCAGAATATTTAGTATTCAGAACTGTATTCTGAAACTCAGTCCCTCGAAACTCATTAGGAAAGCTTATTCAACACTAGAAAATATCAATGAAACATTATTAAATTACAATCCCCCAGTGCACATAGAGAATGTGTGTCGTCTACATGGTATAGAGTAAGTTTTAGTAATTAGCGTGACAGCAGGTGCAATCTTTCGTCTTTACTATTCAAACACTAGGAGAGCATTGTCTCCCACACAAAATTCATCCAACTTACATTAGTCCTGAGAAGACGTCGTGCTTTAAGTCTATCTGCTTTATATATATATATATATATATATATATATATATATATATATATATATATATATATATATATATATATATATATATATATATATATATATATATATATATATATATATATATATATATATATATATATATATATATATATATATATATATTATGACACGGAACGTCACAATTATTTGTAAAAAAAAAAAAAAAACTGTAAATAATTATTTGTGTAACTATGAAATTATCGAGTGTTTAATGTTCAACGCCATCTATTATCAGTTATGTTAACTGTTGTACATTATCCTTGGTTTCTTTTCCTTAACTTAGTCATACAGCTATATTGCATTCCTTAGCCTTTGTTACACTTGTAATTTGTATTTTCTTTAGAGAACTATTCAGTAGCAGTGTTGAAAACATCTTTTTCTTTTGCTTATCGTAATTAGTGTTTTTGTGTTATTACGTGTGAAAGTAATTATATTGGAATTTAAGTTTATTTGTTTAAGTATTAAATTAACAATTGTCTTTATTGTTTAATTAAGATCCTGCTGGATTGGAGAGGTGATTAAAAGTGGTTAAAATAGAGGTGGTTTAATATAGAGGTGAAAATAAACAATAAGTGAAGCAGACAAAAAGAATATTTTTGTTGGTGGTGATATTTTAAATTTATGAGGGATAATTGAGTGATTACAGACCAGCAACATCCCCACACCTAGCCACCGGGTAAGATTCACTCAAGACCCGTCATAAGTGGGGGCCTGACCGGGATTTGATATATAAACTAGTCTCGGCATTAATTAAGAATATAGTTGTCGCACAGGCGGCCGTCTTGTTAATGTTCGGGATCTAGTCTTTTTGTTTGTGACTGTTAAAGTGCAAAGAAACTTGAGTGCGTTGTTTATAAAAGTGATTAGTATTTTTATTGACGGTTTTCTTTGTTATTTTCTTATCAATCCAATCCAGCATTTCATATCTTCACACGTACGCTGAATAGTTCTCTCACTCAAAATCGGTATCTGTAAAATAAAGGATAGACCAGTAATTAACTATTAATTGGTTGGGTTCTGTGCTATGCTCAGCACTTCTACTCCGCCTTATTTTACGAGAGCCAAAATCAAGGTTCTCTTCTGCCATAAACTACTTCTTACATGCATATTGTGCTAATCTAGATATCATGTTTGTGTGCTATTGTGAAACCTTCGATCACTAATTGATCTCGGCCTTTATGTTGGCCATCCAATTTCAGTTAATCTATTTTCAGACTGTGCATTCTATTTGCGGTCTCTTTAAAATTGTCTTGAGAAATTGTTGTAAACTTCATTATTTTTACTAACATTTAGTTATTTCTTGGTTTCAAATGTGTCGATATTTAAATTAATGGCATAACCTAGTGTGAATATAAAGACATTGATCTTCTGATGTATATTATACGAAGTGTACCACAAGAGTCCACTGGAGTGTCCCCTTTCGAATTAATGTTCGGAAGAAAACCCCGAACCACTCTCAGTATGGTGAAGGAAAATCTAATTCACAACAAGCAAGAGGAGATTACAAACATTTTGTCATATCTACAGGAACTAAAAGATAAAATTGTATCACTTCATGTATTTGCTAATGCTAATCTTTTGCATTCCCAGGAGAAGATGTCCCGCTTATATGATAAAAAGGCAAAGCTTCGTGTATTTCAGCCAGGAGATGAGGTGCTTGTCTATCATCCCATACCTGGTTCCCCCTTACGTGAAAAATTTATGGGACCTTACAAAGTGCTTCAAAGAATTTCTAAAGTAAACTATGTTCTCTCTACTCCTGATCGTAGACGACCAAAGCAACTAGTGCATGTGAATTTGTTGAAGGCATATCAAGCACCTACTCAAATGGTAAGTCATCTCTCAATTTCTTCTGAGGCGAAAATACTACCACTAGAGGAAACTTCCTCAGAATTGCTCCTAGATCTCCCTGAAGATGA
Organism: Macrobrachium rosenbergii; assembly: GCF_040412425.1. NCBI lineage: Eukaryota > Metazoa > Arthropoda > Malacostraca > Decapoda > Palaemonidae > Macrobrachium > Macrobrachium rosenbergii. The sequence continues at coordinate 6,317,362 of NC_089742.1, forward strand.
TCAACTAATTAACTGGAAAGACAACACCAACAGTCAGATTTTAAAATCCTTGCCCAATTATTTTACAGGAATACCATCTCCTCAGGAAAAATTACTATCACAATTGCTCTCCAGGTTTCATGATGTATGTTCTGACAATTTGCAGAGAAGTCAAACCATTCAACATGACATCGTCATTGAGCCAGGTGCTACTCCCATACGCCAGACGTACTACCGTATGGTAGGCAAGAAGTTGGACTCGTTGAAACAAGAGGTACAGTATTTACTAGATAATGACCTTGCAGAACCAAGCACTTCACCTTGGGCTTCACCCTGTCTCCTAGTACCTAAACCCAATAATCAACTAAGACTCTGTACTGATTATCGGAAGTTAAATAAGGTAACCGTAAAAGATTCATTCCCATTACCTAGAATCAATGATATACTTGATAGCATTGGTAATAAGAAAATTCTTACACGGATAGACTTAATGAAAGGCTATTACCAAGTACCTCTAACTCAATCTGCTAAAGAAATCTCATCATTTATAACTCCATTTGGGCTATTCTCTTATAAGGTCATGCCATTTGGTTTAACTAATGCTCCCGCCACCTTTCAAAGGATGATGTCAGAGGTAATAAGAAATATGAAAGACACTTACGTATATATGGATGACGTGGTGGTAGCTAGTGACGACTGGGACGAACACCTGCAGACCCTTGAAGAACTCTTCCATCGCTTCAGAGCTTCAAGGTTAACAGTTAATTTGGCCAAGAGTGCCTTTGGGAGAGCTAAGGTAACGTATCTAGGGCATACCATCGGAAGTGGAAGTATAATGCCCAAAGATGCCAACCTTGCAAGTATAATTGATTATCCAATTCCAACAAACAAGAAAGAGTTAAAATCATTTCTAGGAATGACTTCATACTACTCTCGCTTTATTAAGAACTACTCTGAAATCACAGCCTCTTTATATAATTTAACATCTCCAAAGATCTCTTTTATTGGGAAGAAAAGCATCAACAGCTCTTTAATAATCTCAAAAGAGTATTTATATCTAAACCCATTCTTAAAGCCCCAAACTTCAATCAAGATTTTTACTCCAGGTAGATGCAAGCAATTCGGGATACGGTGCAGTACTACTACAGATGTCATCAGCTTGCAAGTCTGGAGATGAGCCGCCTCTGGACTACTTGTTTCCAGTATCTTATTTCTCAGGCTCATTCAAAGGTTCTCAAATTAGATGGGCAACCATAGAAAAGGAGCTTTTGCCATCATAGCTGCTCTTCGTCACTTTGCTCCATATTTAGAATGCAACCACAAGGTCATCGTCTATACAGATCATCGACCTTTAACCTTCCTGGATAGATCAAGACTACTGAACGACAAATTGTTACGCTGGTCGTACTATCTAACAAGATATAATCTTGAGCTCGAGCGATCCCAGGACAAAATTCGACGCATTACAGAAAATTAGGATACTCTTTGGGGAGGATCGACGGAACGTCACAATTATTTGTAAAAAAAAAAAAAAAACTGTAAATAATTATTTGTGTAACTATGAAATTATCAGTGTTTAATGTTCAACGCCATCTATTATCAGTTATGTTAACTGTTGTACATTATCCTTGGTTTCTTTTCCTTAACTTAGTCATACAGCTATATTGCATTCCTTAGCCTTTGTTACACTTGTAATTTGTATTTTTCTTTAGAGAACTATTCAGTAGCAGTGTTGAAAACATCTTTTTCTTTTGCTTATCGTAATTAGTGTTTTTGTGTTATTACGTGTGAAAGTAATTATATTGGAATTTAAGTTTATTTGTTTAAGTATTAAATTAACAATTGTCTTTAGTGTTTAATTAAGATCCTGCTGGATTGGAGAGGTGATTAAAAGTGGTTAAAATAGAGGTGGTTTAATATAGAGGTGAAAATAAACAATAAGTGAAGCAGACAAAAAGAATATTTTTGTTGGTGGTGATATTTTAAATTTATGAGGGATAATTGAGTGATTACAGACCAGCAACATCCCCACACCTAGCCACCGGGTAAGATTCACTCAAGACCCGTCATAATATATATATATATATATATATATATATATATATATATATATATATATATATATATATATATATATATATATATATATATATATATATATATATATATATATATATATATATATATTATATATATATATATATATATATATATATATATATATGATCATGAAGCTACAAATATCGCTTAATATCAAATCAACACTACCTCGGGAATATCCCCGATGGGGAATTATCACCGAAGGGGAATTTAAAAGTGATAAATGGACGGGCACTGCCGAGTCTCAATCCCACGACACAGACGTGCATCCAGCGAATCCAGTCGACGCTAACCACTGAGCTATCAAGAGAGGTATAAGTTAACGCCGAGTCTGGTGTACTTTATTTACCCGTCCGAGAGCGGGGAAATTGTACTTAGCTTCGGCATTAACCCACCTCGACCATGTTAGTTCTTTGGTACGTTTGGAACACGCAGCTCTTTTATGTCATTTTTTTATCACACTCTGATTTATATACGATCATGAAGCTACAAATATCGCTTAATATCAAATCCACGCTACCTCGGGAATATCCCCGATGGGGAATTATCACCGAAGGGGAATTTATAAGTGATAAATGGACGGGCACTGCCGAGTCTCGATCCCATGACACAGACGCGCATCCAGCGAATCCAGTCGACGCTAACCACTGAGCTATCAAGAGAAGTATAAGTTAACGCCGAGTCTGGTGTACTTTATTTACCCATCGAGAGCGGGGAAATTGTACTTAGCTTCGGCATTAACCCACCTTGACCATGTTAGTTCTTTGGTACGTTTGGAACACGCAGCTCTTTTTATGACATTTTTTTATCACACCGTGATTTATATACGATCATGAAGCTACAAATATCACTTAATATCAAATCCACGCTACCTCGGGAATATCCCCGATGGGGAATTATCACCGAAGGGGAATTTATAAGTGATAAATGGACGGGCACTGCCGAGACTCGATCCCACGACACAGACGCGCATCCAGCAAATCCAGTCGACGCTAATCACTGTTTTAATACCTTTGAAAAACTGTAAGCAGAAAATAAAGGATTGAAATTGAAGTAAATTTATTACCTTAAAAAACTGTAAGCAGAAAATAAAGGTTAGAAATTAAAGTAGTTTTATTAACTTAGAACAATTGTAAGCAGAAAATAAAGGTTTGAAATTGAAGTAGTTTTATTACCTTAGAAAAACTGTAAGCAGAAAATAAAGGTTTGAAATTGAAGTAGTTTTATTACCTTAGAAAAATTGTAAGCAGAAAATAAAAGTTTGAAATTAAAAGTATGTTTATTACCTTAGAAAAACTATAAGCAAAAAATAAACGTTTGAAATTGAAGTAGTTCTATTACCTTAGAAAAACTGCAAGCAAAAAACAAAGATTTGAAATTGAAGTAGTTTTATTACCTTTGAAAGATTGGAAGCAGAAAATAAAGGTTTGAAATTAAAGAAGATTTATTACCTTAGAAAAATTGTAAGCAGAAAATAAAGGTTTGAAACTGGAGTAATTTTATTACCTTAAAAAATTGTAAGCAGAAAATAAAGGTTTCAAACTGAAATAGTTTTATTACTTTATAAAAACTGTAAGCAAAAAATAAAGGTTTGAAATTGAAGTAGTTTTATTACCTTAGAAAAATTGTAAGCAGAAAATAAAGGTTTGAAATTGAAGTAGTTTTATTACCCTAGAATAATTGTAAGCAGAAAATAAAGGTTTGAAACTGAAGTAGTTTTATTACCTTAGTAAAATTGTAAGCAGAAAATAAAGGTTTGAAACTGAAGTAGTTTTATTACCTTAGAAAAATTGTAAGCAGAAAATAAAAGATTGAAATTAAGGTAGTTTTATTACCTTAGAAAAATTGTAAGCAGAAAATAAATGTTTGAAACTGAAGTAGTTTTATTAGCTTAGAAAAACTGCAAGCAAAAAACAAAGGTTTGAAATTGAAGTAGTTTTATTACCTTTGAAAGATTGGAAGCAGAAAATAAAGGTTTGAAATTGAAGAAGTTTTATTACCTTAGAAAAATTGTAAGCAGAAAATAAAGGTTTGAAACTGAAGTAGTTTTATTACCTTATAAAAACTGTAAGCAGAAAATAAAAGTTTGAAATTGAAGTAGTTTTATTACCTTAGAAAAATTGTAAGCAGAAAATAAAGGTTTGAAATTGAAGTAGTTTTATTACCTTAGAAAAACTGAAAGTAGAAGATTTGAAATTGAAGTAGTTTTATTACCTTAGAAAAATTGTAAGCAGAAAATAAAGATTTGAAATTGAAGTAGTTTTATTACCGTAGAAAAATTGTAAGCAGATAATAAAGGTTTGAAATTGAGGTAGTTTTATTACCTTAGAAAAATTGTAAGCAGAAAATAAAGGTTTGAAATTGAAGTAGTTTTATTACCTTAGAAAATTGTAAGCAGAAAATAAAGGTTTGAAATTGAAGTAGTTTTATTACCTTAGAAAAAATGTAAACAGATAATAAAGGTTTGAAACTGAAGTAGTTTTATTACCTTAGAAAAATTGTAAGCAGAAAATAAAGGTTTGAAATTGTAGAAGTTTTATTACCCTAGAAAAAATGTAAGTAGAAAATAAAGGTTTGAAATTGTAAAAGTTTTATTACCTTAGAATAACTGTAGGCAGAAAATAAAGATTTTAAGTTGTACATGTTTTATTACCTTAGAAAATTTGTAAGCAGAAAATAAAGGTTTGGAAATGCAGTACTTTTATTACCTTAGAAAAACTGTAAGCAGAAAATAAAGGTTTGAAACTGAAGTAGTTTTATTACCTTAGAAAATTGTAAGCAGAAAATAAAGGTTTGAAACTGAAGTAGTTTTATTACCTTAGAAAAATTGTAAGCAGAAAATAAAGGTTTGAAATTGAAGTAGTTTTTCTACCTTACAAAAATTGTAAACAGAAAATAAAGGTTTCAAATTGTAGAAGTTTTATTGCCTTAGAAAAACTGTAGGCAGAAAAAAAGGTTTGAAATTGAAGTAATTTTATTAACTTAGAAAAATGTCAGCAGTAAATAAAGTTTTGAAACTGATGTAGTTTTATTACCTTAGAAAAACTGTAAGTAGAAAATAAAGGTTTGAAATTGAAGTAGTTTTATTACCTTAGAAAAATTGTAAGCAGAAAATAAAGGTTTGAAATTGTAAAAGTTTTATCACCCTAGACAAAAGTGTAAGAAAAAAATAAAGGTTTGAAATTGAAGTAGTTTTATTACCTTAGAAAAACTGTAAGCAGAAAATAAAGGTTTGAAACTGAAGAAGTTCTATTACCCTGGAAAAGGTGAGAAGAAAATAAAGGTTGAAATTGACGTAGTTTTATTACCTTAGAAAGACTGTAAGCAGAAAATAAAGGTTTGAAACTGTAGAAGTTTTATTACCCTAGAAAAAGTGTAAGAAGAAAATAAATGTTTGAAACTGACGTAGTTTTATTACCTTAGAAAAACTGTAAGCAGAAAATAAAGGTTTGAAACTGTAGAAGTTTATTACCCTAGAAAAAGAGTAAGAAGAAAATAAATGTTTGAAATTTACGTAGGTTTATTACCTTAGAAAAAACGTAAGGGCACTCTACCAGCTGAAAGAAAAGAATATACTGCTGTAGTGGAAAAACCCAAACACAAAGTAGATAATGCCAAGAAAATAAATTGGGTAAATAAACGCTCTCCAATTAATGAGAATGAACAAACAGGAAAGATTCCAACAACCGGAGGTGTTGTAGGAGAGGAAAAAGAGGCTGACACGCCTTGGAAGGCATGGGCATTCTTTGTGTCTAATAACATAATTGATACAATTGTACTAAACACAAATGAAAAAATCCGGCAAAGGCTGGGCCAGTTGGAATTAAATGAGGAAGAAATGAGTAAAGGAAGTCATATCAGATTAATTGACTCAGTAGAAATGAAAAGTTTTTTCGGTCTGCTATATGCGAGAGGTTTGCTCGGTCTAAATACCCATGATTATCATATATTCTTTCATGAATCATTTGGACATCCAATATTTGGTGCGGTGATGTCTGCTAAAAGATTTGCTTTCATCCATGCCAATATTTCTGTTGATGACCTAAAAACAAGATTGTAGATGGGTACACGATAGGTCTGCTGCAGCAAGATCTGTTTTTGAATGCTTCAGTAGAAACTGTAGGTCAGTGCTGGAGCTTGATGACTTCCTAACAATTGACGAAACATTGTATGGTTGCAGAACTCAAATAGGTTTCCGTCAGTACAACAAGAGCAAGCCTGTTAGGTATGGCCTTTTATATAAATCTGTCAATGCTGTGAGATATCCCTTCACTTTCAGGACTGTTGCATATTCCGTCAAACCCATCGAGGGATCCGAGCCATTTTACGTAATAGGCACCCTAGCTACTGTGAAGGCCCTTATAAACCAACTGAAAAGTAGTATGGACCTGAGAGCACGAACTATAAGTTTAGACAGACTATATAGGCTACCTGCATAGAACTGTTCGAGTGGCTTCTGTCACAGAGTATTAATGCCTTAGGAACGATCGATGCGGGTAGAAAAGGTATACCTTTAGAGATAAAAAAATATTTCTGGAAAGCAAAATAGATTTGACGAGGTGTACTGGGAAAAAAAGGAAGGAAAACTTTGCTTGAACTCATTCATCAATCACACAAAGAGTAAATCTTTGCCCAAGGAACGTTTTATTGCTTAACACGATATCACCCCTGTTGGCCATGACCAAAGACGACACTAATTTTTAACAAAATTAAATATTAATCGTAATTCTTTTTAACAAAGACTAAATTTCTGCAATGGTTTTTTTATATACAAGGAATTTTGTTTATTTTTGTCTCCTGAAGACATAATATTATTACTGATGTTATTACTGTCTTTATTATTGTCACTTGCTATTCTCACCTTAGACAAGCACTAAATGTCTGCAAATTTAGTTCTTCTTTTCGTCTTCATAAACTACAGATGGGATGTAATTATTATTATTATTGCTATTGTTGTTGCTAATATTAATAATAATGATTATTTATTATTAGTATTATGATGATGATATTGGCGTCCTTATATGTAAAGGAAAATAATGTTTTGTGTGTAAAGTTTACGTTCTTTGACAGTCAAATTTTATTTTGAAATAAGTTTTCTAATCTTTTCTTTTCCCCTTGATATTTCAGTAACATAATTTGTGTAGTATTAATCAGTACTCATTATATAAAAAAACATGTTTTTTTTTACTGGAGATGGACGGCTTTGAACAAAATTCAGTGATTGGATAATGTCACATTTTTTATACTATACCGGCTGTACCTCAGTATAAAATAATTATATTGCAAGTATGAACAGTACGAAAGTCTATTTGAAATTCACTAATATAATGCGATAAAACACTGTCCTCACTATATTTGTTCATATGGGGAAATAAAAAGTGAAAAGGCATATAAACGTGATGAATAGGAGAGGTAATATTTAATTCAACGTAAAAATATAATTAAAAACCATATGAATAACGTTTTCTCATATACTGATTATATATAGCCTATATATATGTGTGTGTGTGTGTGTGTCTGTGTTTGGGTGTGTATACATGTGTGTATGTATGCGTATACATGTATACATACATGTGTGTAGGTATTTATTCACCATTTAGTTTTGGCATGAACAGAAACTGCTGGAGAGTAAAATAGCTATTAGTCTATCTTCGTTTCCATGTGTGGCCTCACCAAAACAGGTTTTAGTTAGATGTGGCATACGCATAGCTATCTCGTGTTCGGCTACAATCAATGTTTCCGATATCCTAGGCTTACTGTGATAAAGAGGCAAACTACTTCTTCAGTAATATATCTGAATGTTTATATTTACAAAGAACCTTCACTTTCGATAATAAAACAATACAAGCACACGAAAGACGAGCTTGTATGATGTGTCAATCAATCTACGCGGATCAAACAAATAAACGATGGTCGTTCAGTAACCCATTTGTCTCACTGTTGGTAGCTAGAAAGACATCTGGCTGCGCGAGTGCGAGTAAAAGGTATTTTAATTATTTCTCGCATACAAATTGCGTGAGTAGAGGCAATATTCGAAATGGCATGGAATATTGTTGTCTATGAGGCATGAAGCTGTCTAGGGAAGGTTCTTAGCCACGTAAATTAAGTCTATAAAAAAAAAAGCGAACACAAACATAAAAATATGAAAATAAAAATAAGGTGAAATGTAAACAAACTACCACTCACAAAGTAAAATATTTAACGACCTAATTGAGTACCTACTATGAAATTATACGATAGCTAGTTGAATACCAGACGAGTTGTTGTTCAATTCCGGCTTCATCTTTTTAATAGTCAGCGACTCTGAAATCAAAAGGTCCAGTCTATTTGAACAAAAAGACAGTACCCGAAAATCCAGGTCAGTGACACTGGTTTCCCCCTAAACTTGTTCTCTAACCACCCTGGTTTGGAAAGAGAACACAGTTTAGCACAGGACCATCCTTTCACTGACCGTCCTATGCTAAACCTTTCTCTAAAACAGAAAAAAAGGGATTTGGAAATCACTCTTCTTGTTCTTTAGAAAACTTTACAGTTTAACAAAAATCACTTGTTGACCTTCTTTTCTTTACTGAACGTCCTGAATAACAAAAACTTGTTGTTCTTCTTTTGCAAAGCTTTACTGAACTCATGAATAACAAAATCATTTGTTGTTGTTCTTTTGAAAAGCTTTACTGAACTAATGAATAACAAAATCACTTGTTGTTCTTCTTTTGAAAAGCTTTACTGAACTCATGAATAACAAAATCACTTGTTGTTCTTCTTTTGCAAAGCTTTACTGAACTCATGAAT
>NC_089742.1:6331229-6338729 GCF_040412425.1 Macrobrachium rosenbergii
GGTTTGAAAATAAAGTAGTTTTATTACCCCTAGAAAAATTGTAAGGAGAAAATAAAGGTTTGAAACTGAAGTACTTTTATTACCTTAGAAAAGTTGTAAGCAGAAAATAAAGGTTTGAAATTAAAGTAGTTTCATTACCTTAAAAAAATTGTAAGCAGAAAATAAATGTTTGAAACTGAAGTAGTTTTTTTAAAAACTGTAAGCAAAAAAAGGTTTGAAATTATTTATTATAGAAAACTGTAAGCAGAAAATAAAAAAAATAGTTTAATTACCTAAAAGTGTAAGAAGAAAATTTTGAAACTGAAAAATTGTAGCAGAAAATAAAGGTTTGAAATTGAAGTAGTTTTATTTTCCTTAAATAAAAGAAAATAAAACTGTAAGTAGCAAAAAAAAACTGGAAATAAAGGTTTAAAATTGAAGTAGTTTTATTTTAGAAAAATTGTAACCTAGAAAAAGTAGTTTTATTACCTTAGAAAAATGTAAGAGCAAAAATAAACCTTTGAAATTGAAGTAGTTTTATACCTAGAAGGTATAAGCAAAAAATAAAGGTTTTGAAATTTTTATTACCTTAGAAAAATTGTAAGCAGAAAATAAAGGTTTGAAAAAAGTAGTTTTATTACCTTAGAAAAACTATAAGAAAAAATAAAGGTTTGAAATTGAAGTAGTTTTAGGTTAGAAAAATTGTAATCAGGAAATAAAGGTTTGAAATTGAAGTAGTTTTATTACCTTAAAAAAACTGTAAGCAGAAAATAAAGGTTTGAAATTGAAGTAGTTTCATTTTGAAAACTGTAAGCAGAAAATAAAGTAGTTTTATTACCTTAGAAAAATTGTAAGCAAAAATAAAGGTTTGAAATTGAAGTAGTTTTATTACAAAACAGAATAAGGTTTAGAAAAATTTTTTATTACCTTAGAAAATAAAAAAATAAAGGTTTGAAATTGAAGTAGTTTTATTACCTTAGAAAAAGTAAGAAAAAAAAAATAAAGGTTTGAAATTGAAGTAAAAGTTTTATTACCTTAGAAAAATGTAAGTAGTTTTATTCAGAAAAAAGGTTTGAAATAAAGGTTGAAAGTAGTTTTATTACCTTAGAAAAACTGTAAGCAGAAAATAAAGGTTTGAAATTGAAGTAGTTTTATTACCTTAGAAAAATTGTAAGCAGAAAATAAAGGTTTGAAATTGAATAGTTTTATTACCTTAGAAAAACTGTAAGCAGAAAATAAAAGGTTTGAAACTGAAGTAGTTTTATTATTGAATTAGAAAAAAGCAGAAAATAAAGTTTTTTATTACCTTAGAAAAATTGTAAGCAGAAAAAGTTTGTAAGCTTAGAAAAATTGTAAGCAGAAAATAAAGGTTTGAAATTGAAGTAGTTTTATTACCTTAGAAAATTGTAAGCAGAAAAAATAAAGGTTTTGAAATTTAAGTAGTTTTATTACCTTAGAAAAATAGTAATCAGAAAATAAAGGTTTTGAAACTGAAGTAGTTTTTTACCTTAGAACCTGGAAAAAAAGCAGAAAAATAAAGGAAGTAGTTTTATTAAGAAAAACTGAAAGTAGAAAATAAAGGTTTTTGAAGTTTTATTTTAGAAAAATTGTAAGCAGTTTTGAAATGAAGTAGTTTTATTACCTTAGAAAAATTGTAAGCAGAAAATAAAGGTTTGAAATTGAAGTAGTTTTATTACCTTAAAAATTTTGAAATTGAAGTAGTTTTATTACCTTAGAAAAAAAGAAGAAAATAAAGGTTTGAAATTGAAGTAGTTTTATTACCTGTAGAAAAATGTAGAAAAAAAGCAGAAAAAAGGTTTGAAAATGAAGTAGTTTTATTACCTTAGAAAAATTGTAAGCAGAAAATAAAGGTTTGAAATTGAAGTAGTTTTATTACTTTAGAAAAACTGATTTAAAATTTAGTTTTTGAAATTGAAATTGAAGTTTTATTACCTTAGAAAAATTGTAAGCAGAAAATAAAGGTTTGAAATTGAAGTAGTTTATTACCTTAGAAAAATTGTAAGCAAAATAAAGGTTTGAAATTGAAGTAGTTTTATTACCTTAGAAAAATTGTAATAAGAAAATAAAGGTTTGAAATTGAAGTAGTTTTATTACCTGTAAAGAAAAAGGTTTGTAAGCAGAAAAATAAAGGTTTGAAATTGAAGTAGTTTTTACCTTTAAAAAAATTAGAAAAATAAAGGTTTGAAACTGAAGTAGTTTTATTACCTTAGAAAAAAAGCAGAAAATAAAGGTTTGAAATTGAAGTAGTTTTATTATTAGAAAACTGTAAAGAAGAAAATAAAGGTTTGAAACTGAAGTAGTTTTATTAGTTTTATTACCTTAGAAAAATTGTAAGCAGAAAATAAAGGTTTGAAATTGAAGTAGTTTTATTACCTTAGAAAAAAATTGAAAGCAAAAAATAAAGGTTTGAAATTGAAAGTAGTTTTATTACCTTAGAAAAATTGTAAGCAGAAAATAAAGGTTTGAAATTGAAGTAGTTTTATTAATTTAGAAAAATTGTAAGCAGAAAAATAAAGGTTTGAAATTGAAGTAGTTTTATTGCCTTGAAAAACTTAGAAAAAAATTATTACCTTAGAAAAACTGTAAGCAGAAAATAAAGGTTTGAAATTGAAGTAGTTTTATTACCTTAGAAAATTGTAAGCAGAAAATAAAGGTTTGAAATTGAAAAAGTAGTTTTATTAGTTTAGAAAAATTGTAAGCAGAAAATAAAGGTTTGAAATTGAAGTAGTTTTATTACCTTAGAAAAATTGTAAGCAGAAATAAAGTTTGAAAAATAAAGGTTTGAAATTTGAAAAAGTAGTTTTATTACCTTTAGAAAAATGAAAGTTTTATTACTGTAAGCAGAAAATAAAGGTTTGAAATTGAAGTAGTTTTATTACCTTAGAAAAACTGTAAGCAGAAAATAAAGGTTTGAAATTGAAGTAGTTTTATTACCTTAGAAAAAATGTAAGCAGAAAATAAAGGTTTGAAATTGAAGTAGTTTTATTACCTTAGAAAAATTGTAAGCAGAAAATAAAGGTTTGAAATTGAAGTAGTTTTATTACCTTAGAAAAATTGTAAGCAGAAAATAAAGGTTTGAAATTGAAGTAGTTTTATTACCTTAGAAAAATTGTAATCAGAAAATAAAGGTTTGAAATTGAAGTAGTTTTATTACCTTAGAAAAACTGTAAGCAAAAAATAAAGGTTTGAAACTGAAGTAGTTTTATTACCTAGAAAAATGAAAAAGATTGTAAGCCGAAAATAAAGGTTTGAAATGAAGTAGTTTTATTACCTTAGAAAAATTGTAAAGAAAAATAAAGGTTTGAAATTGAAGAAAAAAATAGTTTTTTATTAGCTTAGAAAAACTGTAATCAGAAAATAAAGGTTTGAAACTAAAAGTAGTTTTATTATCTTAGAAATATTGTAAGCAGAAAATAAAGGTTTGAAACTGAAGAAGTTTTATTGCCTTAGAAAAATTGTAAGTTAAAAGTAAAGGTTTGAAATTGAAGTAGTTTTATTACCTCAGAAAAATTGTAAGAAGAAAATAAAGGTTGTAAAATTAAATAGTTTTATTACCTTAGAAAAATTGTAAGCAGAAAATAAAGGTTTGAAACTGAAGTAGTTTTATTACCTTAGAAATAATGTAAGCAGAAAATAAAGGTTTGATTTTTGAAGTAGTTTTATTACCTTAGAAAACCTGTAAGCAGAAAATAAGGTTTGAAATTGAAGTAGTTTATTACCTTAGAAAAACTGTAATCAGAAAATAAAGGTTTGAAACTGAATTAGTTTAAGAAGAAAGTTTTATTACCTTAGAAAAACTGAAACTGAAAGTTTATTACCTTAGAAAAAAACCAGAAAATCGTTTGAAACTGAATATCAAATCCAAGAAATAGTTTTTTATTACCTCAGGAATATCCCCGAAAATGTTTGAAATTGAATTAGTTTTATCACCTTAGAAAAAGTAGGCAGAAAAATAAAGGTTTGAAAGGATTTATAAGTGATAAATGGAAAAATAAAAGGTTTGAAACTGAAGTAGTTTTATTACCTTAGAAAAATTGAAACGCGCAAAAATAAAGGTTTGAAACTGAAGTCGTTTTATTACCTTAGAAAACTGTAAGAAAATAAAGCTTTGAAATTGAAGTAGTTTTATTAAGTTAACGCCGAAAATAAAGGTTTGTAAAATTATAGTTTTATTACCCGTTAGAAAAGTGTAAGCAGAAAATTGTAGTAGTTTATTACCTTAGAAAATAATTTCAGAAAATAAAGGTTTGGGAGTTTTATTCCTTTAGAAAAATTGTAAGCAGAAAATGGTTTGAAATTGAAGTAGTTTTATTACCTTAGAAAAATTGTAAGCAGAAAATAAAGGTTTGAAATTCACGGTTTATGATAAAAAATGTCCAAAATAAAGGTTTGCGTGTTTTTACCTTAGAAAAAAACCTACCAATGAAAATCAAGGTTTGAAATTGAAGTAGGTGGGTTAATGCCGAAAATAAAGGTTTGAAATTGAAGTAGTTTTATTACTTAAAATTGTACAGAAAATAAAGGTTTGAACTGAAGTAGTTTTATTACCTAGAAAAATTGTAAGTAAAAAAAAATAAAGGTTTGAAACTGAAGTAGTTTTAGCGAAAAACTGGATTCGCTGGATTCGAAATTGTGTCGTGGGATCAAAAAACTCGCAAAAATTGCCCATCCATTTATAGTTTTATCCCCTTCGAAAAATTGTGATAATTTGAAATGAAGGATTTTATTCCCGAAAAATTGTAGCGTGGTTTGATATTAAGTAGTTTTATTACCTTAGAAAACTGAAATGAAAATAAAGGTTTAAATTGAAGTAGTTTTGTGATAAAAAAATGTCAGAAAATAAAGCTGCGTGTTTTATTACCTAGAAAAAATGAAAAATAAATGGTTTCGAAGTAGGGTTACCTTGAAAAATTGTAAGCAGAAAAAAAGGTTTCCCGCTCTGAAGTAGTTTTTATTACCTTAGAAAAATTGTAGCAGAAAATAAAGATTTGAAATTGAAGTAGTTTTATTCATCTCTTAGAAGCTCAGTGGGAAAATACTGGTTAGCTGGATGCGCGTCTGTTTTATTGGCCTTAGAGAAACTCTGTAGTGCAGAAAATCCAGGTTTAAACTTATAAATACCCCCTGTCAGTGATAAGTTTTTGAAGTTGGGGATATTACCTTAGAAAAGCGTGGGTTTGAAATTAAGCGAGTAGTTTTGTAGCTTCAGAAAATCGTAAATAAAGGTTTGAAATTGGAAGTTTGATAAAAAATATCATAAAAGGTTTGAAAGAGCTTGTGTTCCAAACCTACCAATGAAAAATAAAGATTTGAAGGTGGTAGTTAATACCTTAGAAAAACTGTAAGTACAATTTAAAGGTTTTCGAAGTAGGTAAATAAAATTGTAACCAGAAAATCGGTTTTGAAACTGAAGTACCTCTTGAGAAAGCTCAGTGGTTTGCGTCGACTGGATTTAGCTGGATGTAATAAGAAAATAAAGGTTTGTCGTGGGATACCGAAAAATGACTCAGAAAATAAAGGTTTGAAATCCATTTATACCTTATAAACTGCGTGATAATTCCCCATCGGGGATATTCACGAAAACTGTAGCAGTGGATTTGATATTAGCGATATTTGAAAGCTTAAGAAGATGATCATATATAAACACAGTTTGATAAAATGTCATATATATATATATATATATATATATATATATAATATATATATATTTATATATAATTATAATCACTTTTGTTCTTTTTGTTACGTGATTTATTTATCACACATTACAGATGAAAAATAAGAGATGGGGTGTAGGTTCTGACTGGTTTCGACTTTATTTCCAAGAAAATTGACAAGGACTGATACAGAGTTTTAGAAGTTACAAATATACGTTCTACAGGAACAGTACTGACGGACATACACAACCGTCAGAGACTACATCTACACCCACAGGCCCGGTGTCAAGGTAGGAGTGGCCTTCAAAACCCAAGATAAAAATCACAATATACTATCAGGGGACAATACTGATAAACATACCGACCATGCAAGCGACAATAGATCCACACCTGACAGGTGTCAGGATTAAAGAGTTCGAAAAAGTCATGAGCACTGCTGCCCCTGTTTTATTATTGAACTGTGTTTACAAAAATGATAATCTTATTTTCATACATCTCTACAGCCTACCTTAAAATTTAAAAAAATTTTCAAATTTCTTTTGATATTAAAGGACCAAGTTTATACATCCCTTGACTGATATTCATATTATGGCTGTAACTTTCTTTTATTATTGCTAGATTCAATGATATTCCTTTCCAGTGTGTTATTAGAACATACAATCCCTTTTCCCTTTCCCAATTGATAGCATGATTGTTATCACTAACATGTACAAAAATACCACTGTTCCCTTGTGCATATCTCACACATTGCTTATGGTGTTCTTTTCTCTTTTCCAGTGCTTTACCCGTTTGGCCAATATAAAAGTTGTCACAAGACTTACAAGGAATTTTATATACACACCCTTTAGTACTGTCAGGGGAGTTCTTGATAAGTGCATGTTTCATTGTTTTATTGTTCTTAAATGCGACATTAATACCAAAATTCTTAAGAACATGGGGGATATCTTTCATACTATTATTATAAAGCTGTACAAGCAATTTTTTTTGGTTATAAGGTTCTCTTTGGTTTGATACATAGTGTTTTTGTCGCATGAAATGCACTGTTTAATACACTGTCAGGATATTTCAATTTCTTGCCTGTATTCCTAATTTTATCTATTTCCTCATCAATATATTCAGGGCTACATACACGTAATGCTCTTAAAACATAGATGAAAACACTAATTTTTTAACCTTACTGCTTTGCCCAGAATAGAAATGCACATAGGAAGAAATATTAATGGGTTTTCTATACACACTATATATAACCCCATTACTATTTCTTCGTATGAGGACATCCAAAAAAGGTAAGCACCCACCATTTTCCATTCCCATAGTGAATTTAATCGATAGTACTAGTTGATTTAACTTGGCAAAAAAGTTATTTACATCTTCGTTCCCTGACCATACACAAATTATGTCGTCAACATACCTAAACCATGTTACATTGTGTGGAATTATGTTGTTTGATATTTTCTTTTCAAAAAATTCCATATATAAGTTACTTAACACTGGGGATAGAGGGTTTCCTATTGCCCTACCAGAATTTTGTGAGTAAAATTTACCATTAAATTCAAATTTACATTCTTTCACCCTTAATTTAATCAGTTCAATTAAAGTGCTTTTAGAAAATGGCATTATAACTCTTTTATTATTCCTCCATTCAATGATAGCTCTATCGAATGAGGATACCGTCGTCTTGACGAAGGTAATGTGCAGGAATAAGATAATTAGTCAGTCACGATTCCTGTCATTTCTCTGTCTAATATTTCATTTATTTTTCCATTGTACAATCACGTTCATTAATTTGTGTTGGAGCATTCAGTGTTAACATAATTATGCATCAGTGCTGAACTGAGTAATT
>NC_089742.1:6351229-6353729 GCF_040412425.1 Macrobrachium rosenbergii
AATTATTCAAGCCTCATAAAGGCTTTTAGCCTGTTCTTCCTTAAAGCTGATAATGATCTCCTTTAAGCAGAAAAGGAAGAAAACTGGACTTTAATTGAAGCCTGACTCTATGAATTTCAATTCCTAACCATATGTTGTTATTATTATTATTATTATTATTATTTATTATTATTATTATTATTATTATTATTATTATTGTTGTCCCACAGTCGTATGAGAAACCCTTCAAAGGACAATAACTAGCTTATCAAGAAAATAAAAGTTACCATTTAAGAGAAAAAGAAAAAGCCAAAGAATAGAAAAGAAATATGCATATTAACACAACAAAAACAAAAATATAAACAAAGCACAGCGCAAACAATTGTTTGTATCAGCAAAAAAATTACTGGATAATGAAGGTGACTTGAAAAGTGAAGGTCATCATCTTTTAAACTTGTAAATCATCATTGTTAAAATTGTCCTGAAGACTGTTCTGGAGTTTCAAAATACCAGGGTAAAAGACTCTTGGCACTAGGTAGCGTGAAATCACACGTAAATGTCAAATTTAACGCTCTGCAAGACGAATAGCATGTAATAATTCTTCAGGTACAGAAAGCTCAAGTGATAACAGACGCGTTCTTTTGTCATATAAATAGCTAAATTGGAAACCTTTGGAAATGTCCAAGAATCATACATATGTTGTTGAACTGTATAATAATAATAATAATAATAATAATAATAATAATAATAATAATAATAATAATAATAATAATAATAATAATAATAATAATAATAATAAGAATAATAATAATAATAATAATAATGATGATGAAACAATCTTCCAGGACTGATAGCAATAATGTATCTAGGGCATGTCGCCCTGATCTATTAATGCAGTGAACATAGGCAGTCCTACAAACAAATGAATGTTTTTCTGACAGCTTTATATATATATATATATATATATATATATATATATATATATATATATATATATATATATATATATATATATATATATATATATATATATTATTAAGGAGGAGCAATGAAGTATATGTTAACACGTTTTCTTACCTTATGCTCAGTGCACCAGTCTAACTTTGCTTTTTTTTTCTCCTCATCTTCCACAATCTTCAACATTTACTGATCCACGTTGGTTATGTGTTTATACTAGCAGGCCTTTCTTTTGCAGTTAGCATAACCGACGTCTGCACTATCTTGTCATTCTCAAGAGATGCCAAGAGATTTATGCCTCATGCTGTTTTTTTTTGGCATAAGCCTAGTTCTTTGCACCTTAATCTTTTATTTACATCGTGGTATGCACCTATAAATTAAACATCAGTCCAACGGTCCTGATTGTAATTTTTACTGGGTTGGGGCAAAGTATAATTTGAAATAAGCATTAAGTTAATTTCTTTCTGACAAAAATGTAGTTTATTCTAGTGTCACCTTTAGCAAAATATTTAAAATACAGATATTCAGATATTTTATTTCTCTTACTCTAGTCCTGGTGATTTACTAACTTACCAAGATGCCCAGCACTCTGGGGTGATGGTTGGAAATGGAAGCAAATAAAAAAATAGTAGCATGTGTTACAATTTGACCCAAACGCTAAAAAGCAAAGAATGCAAAAGCAACATTAGCAGCTGAAGCCAAGCAGAACTTTACCTGACCTCCCAAACGGATCACCAGAGCTAGCCTTTGCAGTTGGCATTAAATTTTCCAAAGATAACAAAATATATCTCAGGGCCAAACAATTATGCTTTGGCAGTAAATAAAATTAGGCTTATCGAATCATGGAATAAAAGAACCCATCTACTATTTCATGATTAAATAAGCATGGAGTAATGGAATAATAGAGTCCATCTCAGACCTGGTTTCATTGGTCATACTTGGAAGCATGATACATGATACTGAAGGTAATGAAAACTAACACGATGAGTGTTTTGATAGCTTAATTTTATTCCTTTTTCTTAGAACATCCTACACGGTCTGTGTTCAGCTGAAATCACCAGCAAGAATTAAAAACAAGAAAGTTATGCAACGTAGCATAATAAAAATGTAATCCGTAAAATAATTGAAATAAAAGGCAGTACAGTAAATGAAGCAACAAAAATGTGTATATTACCAAAAATATTGATAGCAGGAAGGAATTGTCAAGATCCTTTTAAAGACATCTGTAAAATAATTTGAAAGTAAACAGGTCGATGTGCCGTTCTATCACCTGAGAAGGACATTATGATTTGTTTAAAAAGCTGCAAACAAAGAATACAATAGTTAGAGACTCGGATTTTTTGATAATTCACAAAACGTTTATGGTTTTCCCTTTGGTCCCCTTGAAAATAAAAACATGAGAGGTAAAATGGATGGCTAGTGAACTTCCTTGTACACCAAAGCAAGGAAACTTAAAACCAAGGCTGCAGAAGACCATGGTAGAGAATTCTGGTTGAGACTAGTAAATGTGGTATCTCAGGTGGAACACATTCGAGAGGGGAGAAGTTTGAACTCCACCAGCTAC
>NC_089742.1:6358729-6363729 GCF_040412425.1 Macrobrachium rosenbergii
TATTCTGCGGCCAAGAAATATAAGTAATTTTATTAAAAGGTAATAATTTTCCGGAGAATTAACCTATAAAGAGTTCAAAATCCAGAATAATCTATGCTCAGACACGTATGGTATACACATCATTTATACTTTATTACTTTTTGTTCTCTATTTCAGGGTTTCATATAATCTTACATTACTTCAAGTCTTACTCTGAAAAGATTTTATTTCTATTCATTATAATTGTCTTTTCCCATTGTTATCGCAGTATGAAGAGCAGAAGTATTTTTCATTCCTTAATAAAACCTTAGCCTCCCCAGTTATTAAGGCTTCTTAGTTCTTAGATTACAGTAATCTCTCTCTCTCTCTCTCTCTCTCTCTCTCTCTCTCTCTCTCTCTCTCTCTCTCCCAGGACTCAAATATGTAGCAATTCTTTTCCAAAAAAAGAAGACTAGTTTCAGTGAAGGGCCTCCATAATATTCCCGGACTGGAAGAGGCCTACTCCAAACACTTATATATTGTTCTTTATTTCGAAAAGCTAACTTCAAGGACTATACATATATTGTATCAAAAGGAAATTAAAATCACTTAATAAAAAAGGACAACGAAACTGACGTGCTCACCCCGCTGTGCCTTCTTTACCCAGTATACCGGAAAAGAAAAGACTGAAGTGTTAAATTCAAATATAAAACATAGGTTCTAAGCACAGTCATTAGATAAAACAGCCCCAAGTTTTAACATTTTTTGCGTTACCACTGAAAAACAATGCATAGTCATACATTTTTTTTTCTTGTCTAATTGTGAGAAAATATAATGCAGACACAGGAGTAATAAATCTGCAGTCAATAGTAATTTTCGGACCTAATGATTACTAGCTCGGAAACGTGAAAACTGTTGCTGTTTTTCAGCAATGAAGCAATATGTCACTCGCACCTCAATGTTTATCCATTATCTCAGGTTTTCATGAATTCATTTCTCTTCAAGTTTAATTCCAAAGACAATACTGATGGTATTCCTCCCTTCACTTTATCACCCTTTTTCTTGTGTGTCCCAATAGACAGGTTTCTCTCCTAATGTCTTTGCATACTTTACTGTTTAAAAATTATAGTGAACCAATACAACAAAAAGGGCTGTTTGTCAAATATATGCAAAACTTGCTTTCCTGCTTTGCTACTCATTCCTTCATATCATAAACAAATTATCAATAATCGTTGATGCCACCGGTGATTTTTTTTTTACTTTACTAAACAACCTTTTTTCTTCACCTGCATTTACGGCTACTGACCTTTTCGTCTTTCATTCTTTGCCTGTGTTTTGCCATTTGAAACTTCTCATAACATAACTATTATATTTCTTTATAAAAAAATTGAGCGAATACCAGTGTCCTCAATATTTCCAGATAGAAGACATAATTAGAGACAAGGCTTTCTTTTAAATATCTGCTCTGCCACCTATGCTTCTTTTGTGGTATTTCTGTTAATTCACCTTCCCTCCTACCAATTTCAACTAAAACCTCTTTTGTTATGTTGAAGATGCTTTAGAAATTATACTGAATATATTCCCAAACTTCAGTTGATTTGGGTTTTGTTCTAGAAAAGCAAAGCACTATGTAAGGAAAAATATCATTAGAACATATCTCAGTAGTATTGGGAGTTTTAAATTTGTAAAGTGGGTAATTCTTTCATTATCCTACGATTAACAGATTAACCAGGATATGTCACTCACTCTATAGTCTTATTTCTAAGATTTTTTATATATACCTGTCAACTCTGTGATACGTCAAATACAAATAAAGCAAATCGAATACTCAGAGTTTTTTTTTAACAACTGCAAATCAAAACTTAGTCTCATAACTCATGATAGACCAATACCAATTTTTATCGTGATTATCAACCCAGTTGCCCTTTTTCCTGTCAATTCCTGGCAGTAGACTTATTTGTCCACAGCCAATATCTGCCACTTTATCTTAACCGTATTTTATTTAAAAAGTTTTTATTAGCTTATTAGTTTTCTGAACGAAGTCAAAACCCATGGATTGTAAAATACGATTACATTACGCCAAACGTAACTGTGAGTGATTTGAAATACAGTCATATTTTTCTAACAATAAACTACATAATTGAAAACTGTTTGCAAAGAATTTATGTTGTGGCCAGTCCAAAATCTGTCTGTTGACTTTTATCATCGCGAATGTTTTCTACTGAAATTAAAAATTACTTACAATAAATTGTAGATATCAGAGATCTAGGAAACTTGCTGAGAACTGAATAAATTCACATGAGATTGTTGAAGAAAGAAGCACACAACCACGGAAATACGTAGTTGCTCCCCATAATATTCAGACATGCAATATAATTCAAACTATATTCAAAGTATAAGAGTGCTCGTATGGGTAATGAATTTTCTAGATGTATTTAAAAAAATAATTATAAAATAGGCATATTATTTGTAAATAAAGGATATCCCAAGGAAAGGCCCTAGGATTATAATATTTAAAGCCCCTCTCATTGCTCTCCCATAGAACCTGATTTTTTTTTTTTAGAAGCCTCTGCTTCCTTAGCACATTATTTTCTTCATCCAAAACCTGTAAACACTTACTTCGAACCAGCTTGAAATTTTACTAAATAAAAACTTTATACGATAAAAACGAATATGAAAAGGAAATTGCCAAAAACCCAGCGGGTATGCATACACGAATGGCAATATAAGCAAAACAAAAATAAAGTCTGTATTTTTAGAATTAACCAATAATGGGCGCTGAGCATGAACTTCCGACAGTCACGATCAACTTCATTGATATTGTCTGGTTGACGGTAGCTAACGTCAGCTCCTAAAAAAAAGACAGACATAAAAACGTTATCCATCTTGACTTCATGAGCATCGGCATCGTTATCAGTGCCAGAAGACCTTTCCACAGTTTCCTGTAAAGGATTCAAGACACTTCCGGCACGGACAAAGTAAAACACTGCAGCATCTCATCAGAATATGGATGTTAGCTCTCATCGACAGGACAGCATATAACAAGAATTGAGGAATACGTAAAATAGCCGGTAGGGATAATGCTATTTTAGACTCCTTACGGTAGATAATCTAAAGTATAACTTCCACTACTGAGAAACGGATATCATTACTTTAGTACAATTTGTCCCAAGGATACCTCACTAGGTTCCGTAGCAGTAATCCGATAACGTCAAGGGTATCGTTGTTATTAAATCAAGGAATATATATGTATATATGAAAGTCAGATGATAACTGTTTCCTTTTTATTATGGAATTTGATAAGCAATTGGAAGGAATTGCGCTCTCTCTCTCTCTCTCTCTCTCTCTCTCTCTCTCTCTCTCTCTCTCTCTAGTCTCTAGTGTCATCCAAATATCATGAGAGGCTTTGCAGTTAATTTCAAGTTTCCCTTGTCACATCGCCTTTAAGTTTCTGGAAATCGTCCTAACAAGGTTTTGACACAAAATAAATAAAACTTTCCTTGGCAATTTTGAATGACATTGGTGAATCATTCTCGTAGAAATGATCAGTCCATTTTATACTGCATGTTCTCGTCAAATTGCAAAGCAAACTCTCGCCATTCTTCTCTTGTTGGGAGCGTAAAAGCTTTACATCAGCTCAAAAATGACGATGTTCTATATTTCCTCCGTCTCTGGCAAACAGTGTTTTTGAAAGTGCAAATAGTTCACGGAAGTAAGACGTTTTAATCATAGAACCCGACATTTCATGCTCTTATGCTGCTATATTTAGTCCATCTCCCTTCTTCCTGATACTAAAGAGGCTATATTGCAATCGTTCCTTTCACTGCTGTCAATGACATAATACTGTTTGACCATTTAAGGTTTTTTAGGTGCTATTATTGAAATAATCTCTTCATACAGGTATCCACTAGCGCATATTTCTTTTGTCAGTATTTCGCAAACATATGGATCTTTTTCCGAGTGCATCAGCCTTAAGTGAGTGGTAGTCATTTAATTTATCTGTATTACTTAGTTAAAAGTTAAAGTTCTCCTGGCCTTTGTAGGTTTATAAGGCAGGCGCTGATCTGTTTCTTAGGCCCACAGCCAGTCGGGGAACAGGTCCCAATGCCTATGACACGTGGCCAGTGTGTCGCTGGACCCGCTGTTTAACTCCCCAGCCCGAGGGCTGGTACCTATTGAAGAAATATAAAATTATACTTTGAATTAACTTAGTTGTATTTCACATATGATGAAGTGCTTTAGAAGATCATGATCATTTGCTAGAACATAAAACAGAATAATGTGTGAAGGCGACTCAAATATGAAATTGTGTAACTGAATCGTCAGATTTTCCAGAAGTTCATATTCGCTCATTTATTTATTTATTTATTTTTTTACTAAGCATGTTCACGTCAGATTAATTTCATAGCGCAAATGTTTTCAGTTGATAGCTTTTGAGTGTTATTTTTTTATATATTTCATGCTTTTCCTACTGATGTCGTAGGTATAAACGATAAGTTATATATATATATATATATATATATATATATATATATATATATATATATATATATATATATATATATATATATATATATATATATATATATATATATATATATATATATATATATATATATATATATATATATATATATATATATATATACACATACATATATATATATATATATATATATATATATATATATATATATATATATATATATATATATATATATATATATATTGTCATTAGCCCAGTTTCTTTCCTCTTTATTAAGGCATGACACAAGGTAAACGTGTCCGGGTAGTGGCGTGGTATTTGGTTTATTAGAAATAGTGATTCTTTAAAACAATTAACTAAATTCCAAAAGAAGGTTGGGAAAATGATTAATTGTTCCGTTGTTACTTAGTTTATTTCACACTTCTTGCCTTACAGTTTCCACCCTATAGTTTCCTAACTATAGGGTGGAAACTGTAAGATAAGAAGTGCGGAATAAACTAGTAACGGGAACAATTAATCATTTTCCCCCTAACCTCAAGTCTCTTTGGAATTTAGT
>NC_089742.1:6366229-6381229 GCF_040412425.1 Macrobrachium rosenbergii
CTTTTCCTCGTAAATTTTACTTAATTAGAGTGCCAGTAATCACCGAATCTCTTGTCAAATTTCTGTGCTACTTGAGTGTTGGCAGTGCTAAGCCATTATTAATTCATCGAAGCCCATTGGCATCCTCTCAGTGCAGCTTCGAATTCATTATCCTTTTGTCTGTTTTCATTACTGGCGTATAATTTGTGTGTCTCTCATTTCAGAGGGACCCTATAGCGTACATTCTTCTCGGACTGTGTCTGGAATCCCCCAGTTTCATTCATCCTGTAGGAATCCCCTTCAGGATCAATAATTTAATTGCATTTCTCCTTCCCAAACTAATGTTCTTTATGTAAATATACTCCTGTAAGTTTACCCACATGTTTCTGTAATATTTCCTTCAGTTGTAAGATTTTACGCTCATATGAAATTCCCCTTTTTTCGCTTGTTTATGTTTCCCTGGACCCAATAAGTCAGAATCACAAGGCCAAAGTATCTGTAGCTGTCGCTACCTGTCTCACAGAAAATATCTCAAACCAGATTGCCCAGGAAAAACATAAAAATGGCGATCTTACCAGGATTCTCATTTTAGCGGTTGCATACCCCACCGCCCCTTTGTTTTCTGCTTTTGTTTGGGTTTGCATCTGCCAAATCAGCAATTAGCAAAGCTACGCTGGGTACGAGATAATTACGGAACCTTTGTGTAAAACCAGCACACAGATCCAGATATTCCACGTAAGTAAATTGTGTTTTATTTTAGCACAGAGTTTTAAAGACGTGACTGAGCCAGGAAAAATACTAGGGACGTGCCAGTAAGAAAAAAAGTGAGAGGGAGAAACGCTGAAATTTTTATTTTGAAAGCCTTCTTGCGTGGCTTGCATGACCTTTATGATGGGATATTTAGGTATTAACCATTTCAAAGGAATAGTGCTATATTTCCTCCTTCAAAATCACACAGATTCGTGATCTCAAAACCTAGTTAGGTGTGTAGTCACATTTTCCCATGGGATGAAGTCTGCTAGAATCACTAATTTTCTTTTCTCTCTCTCTCGCTCTTTTATAGCGAAGGTAAAAGTTCAGATAGACAAATAGACTTGAGTGGTAAGCAAGCATGGAATTGATTTAGGTTCCCAAAATTTTTCTTTTCCCACACAATTCGCATTCGGGAAAATTACGTTGATTCATTGCTAGGATTTGTTTATTTGGTTTTCCCTTGTTTACCTCGGGCTCGTTCCAGCAAATTTCTTTTTTCTCTTTTTTTTTTTGTTGTTTTGTTATGTACATGTGTTTGGGGTTATTCTTTTGTGTGTGTCGTCTACTCATTAAATTAGGGGCCTTTATCATTTCAATATTCTTTGCTTACAAAGGAAACCTCTCCCAATAAACCCACTTTGTCGGTAATTTGGTGAGACCATTTCATTTCCAGTTCAGTCCCCAATAAGCACGCCTCGTCGGTAATTTGGTGAGACCACTTCATTTCCAATTCAGTCCCCAATAAGCCCACTTTGTTGGTAATTTGGAGAGACCAAGTCATTTTCAATCTAGTCCCCAATAAACCTGCTTCATCGGTATTTTGGTGAGACCATTTAATTTCCAATTCAGTCCCCAATAAGCCCGCCTCGTCGGTAATTTGGTGAGACCAATTCATTTCCAATTCAGTCCCCAATAAGCCCGCCTCGTCGGTAATTTGGTGAGACCAATTCATTTCCAATTCAGTCCCCAATCAGCCCGCTTCGTCGGTAATTTGGTGAGACTAATTCATTTCCAATTCAGGCCCCAAGTCCAATTCAGTCACCAATAAGCTTCGCTCGTCAGTAATTTAGTAAGACCAATTCCTTTCCACCTGTCCTCAATAAGCTTTACCTCGTTGGTAATTTGGTGAGACCAATTAATTTCCAATTCAGTCCCTAAGAAGCCCGCCTCGTCAGTAATTTGGTGAGACCATTTCATTTACAATTCAGTCCCCAATAAGCCCGCCTAGTCGGTAATTTGGTGAGACCAATCATTTGCTAATTGTCCCCAACCAAACCCGTTTTGTCGGTAATTTGGGAGACCAATCATTTCTTAATCATCGTCCCCAAATCAAAACCGTTTTGTCGGCAAAATCTCAGCAGAGCAAAGGACTTTAAGTTCTTCATGTCCTCCGGGAAGGAACTAGGCCTTTCCGGGAAAGCTCTAAAAGACTGGGTACAGGAGAGGATGGACGCGATAATGGCAGAATGGGAGGCAGCAAGATTAGAAAAAGAGGTGGAATGGGAGTCAGCAAGATTAGAAAGAGAGGCAGAACGGGAGGCAGCTAGATTGGAAAGGGAGTCCCTAGAGAGGAGAGAAGAGGCGGAACGGGAGGCAGCGAGATGAGAGATGGAGGCCCTAGAGAGAAGGTAGGAGGCAGAAAGAATAGATAATGAGAAGAAGGGCGCCCATGAACTCCAGATGTTGGCACAACGTGGCACTCCCTCCCCGCTCCTGCCTCAGGGATGAGCACCCTCAGCCAGGCCCACTCGTTTTTGCCAAGTGGACCTGAAGCTGAACCTGGAAGTATGGCTCGACAGAGCTGAGAAGGCCCTGGAATGTTGCACACTCTCTCCCGCCGAACTCTCCCTAGTATTAACTATATTCCTCAGTGGGAAGGCACTGATTGCCTACAACGCACTGCCTGTGGCCGACCAAGAGGACTGGGACATTGTGCACCAAACCATTACAAAGGCGTACAAGATAACCCTTGAACACCGGAGGCTGGAGAGAGAGGGCAAGTCAAGGAAGTTGGCCAAACTTGGGCAGATTAGGCCTACCAGTCGGAGCGAGCCCATGCAAAGTGGTTCGAATCCGTGGAGTCAAGACCCTTGCCGACTCCATAGAACAAATGAAAACAGAACATTTCTTACTCTATGCACCTCTCTCCCTCGCCATGTACATAGGGGAGAAGGAGCCTACGACGTTGGTGGAATGCTGTCGCACGCCGACTCCCTGGGATACTCATCACCCCTAGGAGAGCTCCCCGCAGCGCAGAATTAATGCACCTGCCTGCCTTTCAGGTGCCCATCCGCCAAAAAGGGCAATCACAGAAACCCGTTGTGTGCAGGTTCTGTAGAAAGATCGGGCATTCAAAAAGCAATGCCGAAATAAACCACCAGAGCCTCTTTCTCCCGGAAAACCAACTAATAAGATGCCTGCGCCCTCTGCAGGGGCAGTGCGAAGAGATTTCAGCCAAACCTTTTACATGACTTGCAAGGTTTATGGCCTCTCCCTCATGGCGGGCAAAATGCCCTAAAAATAATAAGTCCGGTAATCCTGCCGTCACCCCTGGCAGTTATGAATCCCAGTCCTTGGACCTCCCAGCCAGGGTCCCTATATGTGGCACCTCCCGCGGTAGATACTCAGCGCGCCAGGTCAAGGTATTTGACGACTCTGGCGCTAAAATTTCCCTCATAAGGAAAGACAAAGTTCCCTATGGAGCTATCATAAACCACACAAACTCATCACAATTGAGGGTATCAACGAATTCAAAATGAAACTCCCTACTGTCCAATTGAGAGTCACCAAGACCTCATATATCTAAAGTTTGCAATCTTGCAGTAGCAAGCTATCTTCCCGGAGGTTATGACATCCTCCTGGGACAGGACTTCCCAGTCCCCATTAAGTTGCCACAATCACTGCCAGTGCCAGGGCCCCAATCATATCTCCCCTCCAGGAGATTCCAAAATCGATTCCAAATCTCTGCCAGTGCCACTTGCATGCACTGAACCATGCCAAACTCTGTCCATAACAGGCGATGAGCAAATTCCAAGCAAATAATAGTGCTGCCGCTCTGCTTTAGTGCCAGTGCCAGAGGATGCCCCCGATCTCCATTCAAGAGATCCCACCCTCTTCTCCTGGCTTGGCTCCGCTACCAGTGCTGGTAAGGGAGACAGATCCTGCCAACCACAGCGGAAGCTCACCTAATGGTGCGGCCTCGCAACCCGTGCCTGAGCCGGTCATTCCTACCTGGGAGCCCTTCACGCCCCCCCAACCACTTCCTCTCTGTCTCAGTCCTCTGCAGACATAGCAGTGAGTAATGATTCTGCCGCAGTTCAAATGGCCGATGAACTCAAGGAACTGGCGACGGATCGTGATAGAGCTTGCAAAGAAGGCCCTGAGTCAGCTGTCAGGAAGCCACACAGGTGGCACTCCAATGCCTCCCAGGCTCGGTTCCACCGATTCACCGGACAAGACAAACCATCCAAGTCAGAAGGGTCCATGGGGAAAACACCACGGGCGTTAATTATTCCAGGTAGCCTCAGAGAGCTCCCAAGCTCTCCTGGCACCTGATGCCACCCTGGCACAGTGCCATCCTTTTATCCTATGAAGACTTTGGCACCTCTATCCAGAGGAGGATGCCAGGTCCTTCACCATCTCTCTCTCTCTCTCTCTCCTCTCTCTCTCTCTCTCTCTCTCTCTCTCTCTCTCTCTCTCTCTCTCTCTCTCTCTCTCTCTCTTTCTCTCTTATAAGGATGTCCTTTATTCTTCCTCAAACATTTCCCTTCCTTACCTTTGATTATCCATCACATTTATTTTATACCTTACCCAGGCCCTCATTTTACCTGGATCACTTCTGCTCATGCAGAGTGCCATAACAGATATGCCAACACTAAGTCCTACGACTCCCCATTCATGCCTACACAGCATGATGCATTTAAAGATGCGATATGCCATCGCCATTAATTATTATTACATATGCGAAAATTTGGCACAGTGCCATATTATTGCAGATTCTGGCAAAATGATCCTGCCAGAGGGGTCGCGCCCTCTGGTTATCTTTGCGGCCATCGTGGGCCAAGAATAATCCTAGCTGTTTACTATAGGCTAAAGAATGTAATTTTAGCATATTTGATCTACATCTAGTTACAACAATATATGTTTAATTTGTGTTTGCCATTTATTCTTTCGTTATTCTTTTATACCTCTTGCACTTAGATGAGTGCCACAAGGCACTTACAAAGTCAGTGCCTACTTTGTAATACAAGGGGCGTGGCCCACTATGCAGAAGGTGGAGGCATGTCCCCTTGCCTTCTTGTAATTTCAGGAATTTCATTCCACCCCCCCTTTTTCCATTTGCTTGCTTATCTTAAAAGTCTAACGTAAGGTTCCTATTGCAGAGTGAAAATGGCGAACCTTAAAATGATTAAATAAGCCTTAAGTGGAAATAATTTTACTTCCCTTTGATTACCCTTTTCAGGCACTTTTTATAAGTGTTAGGCAGTGTCATGAGATTCGTGCCAAGTCTGCCACGGTCTACCAACCGACGTAAATTATGATGTCAAGTAAACCCAAGTATATTTCGTCATTTCAACGCCGCTTAAAAGGCAAACTAACCGCATGCATTTAGGGATATCTAGAATTGGGTAACCATGTATTCTAATTCTTGAACATCAACTTTCTTTTTCATTTGTTTGTTACAGCCTCATATACTGTGGTCTTATAATCCTAATTAATTCACATTCTTCGAGTCACTTTATAAAGTTATCACTGTGTAATCAAAACAAAGTAATTACTCTTTTGCAAGGGTTGAAAAATTTTTATGTCCTGTTAAGGTAATTTGTTCCAGTATGTTATAAACAGTAATGCCGCAGAGTTTCATAAATCCTTTAGAGTAAAGTTCATTGCACGGTAGAATGTAGAGTAACGTAAAGCATTTGCCGCTCATTCTTGTATATCGATGTTCACACCCGAATGAAGGTGTGTACATCATCTTGTGTGGGGAGCTATTATGATTAGCAAGAATTCGCTAGCAAATTGCGCCCTTTCTTTTTGTTTCATGTCTGCCGATCGATCGATAGACATACCTGTCTATCGACATGTGTGCCGACCCATCTATCAGCCTGAGCTGGACAAGGGGTTCGCACGGTCAGAATACAAGAGATTAAAACCCTTTAAGTAGATAATACCTGATTCGAGGCAAAAGTGAATCTGTCTGGCTGCTTCTTTACAGGCAACCACCCCGCCTCAGCCGTGGACAACAGCTGAAAATGACTCAACTCCCTATGTGCCTGGACGTGCCCCCTGCCCCATAGGAGAGGGGATAAAAGCAACCAGCAGACCAGGGCTCGCTCTCAGACCCACGCTGGACGACCGGGAGTAAAGACAATACCACAACCACCACCATGCCCCTAGCCCGACGATGCCCTTAGCCCCTAACCACATGGCCTTTCAAAGTATACTTTTCCTTCGTGCACTTCAACTGCCAACCACGTGTTCCCTTTGATACTGGCCTGACTGATGACCACTCCATTGCCTGGCACTTCGTGAAGTTCCCACGTTGAAAGCCCCCTGCATCCTACCATGTGGAAGATCGCATTCGCCCTCGGAAATCGGAAGTCATCCACGGACCGCCTTCTGTGCTGCAACCAAATCTCCCTTACGGTAAAGTGCTCTGAAAGACGTCCATTCAGTCACACGCTTTTCCTCGTAAAAATTTACTTAATTAGAGTGCCAGTAATCACCGAATCTCTTCTCAAATTTCCGTGCTACTCTAGTGTCAGCAGTGCTAAGCCATTATCAATTCATTGAAGCCCATTGGCACCTTCAGTGCAGCTTTGAATTCATTATCCATTTGTCTGTTTTCATTATTGGCGTATAATTTGTGTATCTCTCATTTCAGAGGGACCTAGAGCGTGGACTCTTCTCAGACTGTGTCTGAATCACCCAGTTTCATTCATCCTGTAGGAATCCCCTTCAGGATCAATAATCTAATTGCATTTCTCCTTCCCATACTAATGTTCTTTATGTAAATATACTCTGTAAATTTACCCACGTGTTTACATAATATTTCCTTCAGTAGTAAGAGCCTTATGCTCATATGAAATTCCCCCTTTTTTTTTTCTCTCTTGTTTTATGTTTCCCTGGATCCAACAAGTCAGAATCACAAGGTGAAGTATCTCAGGCTGTCGCTACCTGTCTTACAGAAAATATTTCAATCCAGATTGCCCAGGAAAACATATATATATATATATATATATATATATATATATATATATATATATATATATATATATATATATATATATACATACTATATATATATACATATATATATATACATCTATATATATATATATATATATATATATATATATATATATATATATATATATATATATATATATATATATATATATATATATATATATATATATATATATATATATATATATATATATATATATATATATATATATATATATATATATATATATATAAAAATATATATATATATATATATATATATATATATATATATATATATATATATATATATATATATATATATATATATATATATATATATATATATATATATATATATGTATATATATATATATATATATATATATATATATATATATATATATATATATATATATATATATATATATATATATATATATATATATATATATATATATATATATATATATATATATATATATATATATATATATATATATATATATATATATATATATATATATATATATATATATATATATATATATATATATATATATGTGTGTGTGTGTGTGTATTGAAAGAACAGAAAACTTATTTTTTCAAAGTGGAAATATCATATTTCCATTGGGTCTGTAAAAGGGACCATAAACTCACATAAATATTTCCCCCTGTCACAACAAGTCTTCAACCTCAACTTCAAGAACACACAAGAACTAATGACGTGCTAAGAGAAGTCGCATCTGGCTGAAACCGAAGAGTCCTTCAAGGGGACAGCTGGGAAGCAGAACATGCCTTCAAAAGCGAGTCCAAAGAAATAAGCCACTCCCACAGGTCAGGCCTAGTTGATTTGTCCAGTGCAGTTAAAACTCATGTGTAGAGGATGGTTTGTGGACGGAGACAGTCTACTCAACAGAATGAATGAACTGATGGTATTACCTAAATATCTTTCGACTGGCTGACAGGTGGACAGGTTAGCGCCAATTCCGTGACAGTTTGACACTATTTCTTCTGGGAAGCATCTCAGATCCTCTCTGATCAGATATGAATAAATTATATATAGGCTTATTCATTTCACTGTTAGACCCCTCAACACTATTTGTAGGCCACTGTAAGTCCAAATCATACAATAAAAATCTAAAACAATATTTCCATGTGATACAGACAATTTGGTATAGGCCTAGGCCAATGATGTCTTTTTATGAGTTACTGTAATGAAAGTAAACTTCATTGCCCAATCCATAAAAAACTGAACCAACTCCTCAGTTCTAATTAAATCTCATTCATTAATATTGCATGAGAATAGACGTTTTTGTTAATAAGAAATATTTAGTCTATACTTTGTTACGCCTTTTATTATGCTTCTTTCCTATTATAAAGTGAATTGCTGCAATAGTTAGCCTTCCACCCCTCATCATATTAAGAAAAAAAAGTGGCAAAACACTTTCCAGTGCGGGTAACTTCAACTCGTGATACATATTTTTAATGTTGGTTTTAGGGAACTTTTTAACTTAGCAAAATAAATTACAACTCATCATCTTTACAATAACATTAGATTCCTTAATGTACAATTGTGTATAAAGTTACACGTACAGCATCTACAAAATTGGTCATGATAATCATGAATCAAACAAATCTTTCCATTTTTGGTATTTATTGTTTTCAATAAATAAACATTCATAAAAGATAGAAACGAATATATATGATTCAAATACATAACCATAAACAATAATTTTATTTTCCTAGATGACGGGAATACTATTCCTTACTGGGTACGATTACATCAGTAAAAGGTATGAATTGAAGTGTTGTGTAAGCTGTGAGCACTTCGAGTCACTTGAAGTGCAGTAGTTGCCATTTCTTAAATCCCTATTTGCGTCTAATATATTTACTCCCCAAGTGCCTTTCAGAAAAATTTCCAAATGTAATAATCTACATTAATGTAAAGTTTTTATCTAGACTTTTCAGTCATTATCTCCCAGGTAATCAGTACCAAGCAACGTGAAAAGAAACTTATCTTCCGTATGCAGTGAAGTTTTTTGCCAATTCGCACGTTAATTAATTCTGACCACTGCTGGCTGAAATCATTGTATTAAGACATTACTACGATTAAGCCATTACTACGCATGCACAGAGTTGGCTTCGCTTACTATGGATAGAAATTATCAATTTAGGTTTTCAATGTAGATTTTATCGAGGTAATAAACAATTATATTAATTATTATCATAAATTATGACCAAAACTCATGTAAATTCTGATAAAAAAATTGATGTCATATTGATATTGTAGTAGGTTAATCATAGTCCTGGTAGCCCCTGAAAAGAAGGTGAAGGGTAAGGTGAAAAAATTAGAATAACCCCAGAAAAATGAAGGAAAGGTGATGTAAAAGTGAAATTTTCATGTGTTTTGTCTGTTTTTGTAGGTCTGTAATGGCGTAGGGTTTGATTTTGTGTTAAAACCTTTCTGGGGTGACATAGAGGCCATGTGCAAAATTTTGTCTGGGTCTGTCAAGCTGTTTGGATTTCTATAGAAGCCTAACTAATCTACCTGCCTGAATTCAGGCTCTACATTTCCACTCACAAGAGTTATTGGCCTGTGTGTTTGTTGTTTGAAAAATTAGTAGGAAGTGAACTCTATATATACTAATACCCATTGTTACATTGGTGACCCATGGGCATGACTGACCTAGCCAAAACCAATGATGCCTGTCTCTCCAGCAAAACCCTCACTGCCTCCACCATAGGCTACCTCCATTCACACCCCAAAACCCAGAAGCGTGGGTCTGCAGGGCAGAAACATTCGTCTGATTGAAGAAAATCACCTCAGTGACTTGCAAAACAGATGCTGTCTTCGAGCAAATACCAGGACGGCTCAAGAGCTCCAACCCCCTGTCACCTACAAATTGCTGAAGGACCAGCTGAAGTCATCCTTCAGCTTGCCACCCTCCCTAAGAGCCAAGGACGGCTCAAGAGCTCCAAACCCCCTGCCACCTACAAATTGCTGAAGGACCAGCTGAAGTCATCCTTCAGCTTGCCACCCTCCCTAAGAGCCAAGGAATTCCTCAACTACGTGGGGGCACCCATAGGAGAAGAGAGGCCATCACATGTGTACAAACAATTGTGGTGGCTCATCACGCTACCCACCACAGACAGCCAACCTGAGAGAGATACTCCTCACAAGACTATCCCGCCAAACAGTGGTGGCCATGCCCAACACCTCCACCATGGCAATCGAAGAATTCAAGATTATCCAAAGCAGTCCACTCATCCAACAAGAAAGCGGAGCCCACACAGCCACTAACAGCAGCAGCAGCACCACAACAGGTCCAGCAGTCAACCAACATGGAATCCGACAAACCACCAGAGGCAATATGCTACTTCCACTGGAGATTTAGAAAGAAAGCCTGCAAGTGTGACAAAGGCTGCCTTTTCTTAAAAAAACATGCAAGAGGGTCGCATACTCGACCCAACCAACTAAACATCAGCGGTGAGCAGACTGATTGCCATGTAAGAGAAACTGTGCCTTCCCACTGCTGCCTTTCTTACAGGTACAAATAAAAAGGCTCCACATGCTTCTTCATCAGGGACGAGAGGTCTGACACGGAGTGCCTCATGGACTCCGGAGCATACAGGTCATTTGTCCCTGCCAGTCCAAATGAACGACTTGACCCTGCTCCACCTACCAACCTCCACTTATCCACTTCCAGCAGAGCACTACTCAACATGTATGGGAAAGACTATAGTTGGACCTTCATCACGGCAGACGTGACGATAGCACTGTTGTGAGTGGACTTCCTAACAGCACACAACCTGCTAGTGGACTTAGCATCAAAACAACTGATCCCAAGGACAACTCTGACATCATATCCTCAACAGCCATGCAGACGTACCACCACCGCACCATCACTGTAGCAGCAGAGATGACAAATATGTCCAATAGCAGCAGCCGCCCCACTGCCAGAAATACAACAACTACAAGACTACTGAGAGGTGTTCAAAGATGACCTGTAGCACGACTTAATCCAAACCAGCAAAACATAATATCCAGCACCATATGGATACTGAAAGACTATAAGCTACTCACGCTTTAGACATTTATATAGAGTAGCTTGCCTCAACCAAACAAGTGTTCAAAGAGATGGAGAAGTAGGACTAGCTGACAAAGCCCCCAGCCCATGGGCATCACCCCTTCACATGGTACCAAAGAGTGATAGAACATGTCGGCTGTGTGGAGACAACCGGCGACTAAATTTCAAAACAAAGCCAGGTAGATACCCATTGCCAAACATAGAAGGCATAACCAACCAAATGAACGGAGCAAAGATCTTCACCAAAATAGACCTGCTGAAGGGATATTTCCAAGTCCCACAAGTGAAGGAAGATATAAAAAAAGACTGTGATCATCATCCTCTTCAGCACCTACGTGTTCAACTACATCTGTTTCGGCCTCCACAATGCAGGGGCAACCTTCCAAAGACTGATGGACAAACTGCTGAGCGACCTCCACTCTGCGTAATCTGCATCTATGACATCTTTGTATTTAGCCCCAACCTCAAGCAACATCTCATTAGACGTCAAGAAAGTACCACAGATACTCAAGAAAACAGACTCAGAGTAAGGAAGGCAAATGTGAATGGGCAAAGAAAACAGTGGAATTCCTGGGAGATTTTTTAACCCAGAAGTCATTAAACCCCTACCAGAAAAAAAGTAAAAGTAATCACCAACTTCCAAAACCAACAACAATTAAAGCAGTGTAAGAATTTTCAGGATGTAAAAAACTGGACGAGAGAATTCATCCTGTGTCAGACGTCAAAAATCTCAAGGCATATTGAGAGCGGGATAAGAGAATTTAACAACACACCGTCAACACTTACATCCACATCAACATAATTACCCCTACCCCCTTCTCCAAGGGTTACAGATATCTGTTCATTATCATAGACAGAAATATCAGGTGGCCTGAGGCAATACCTATACGACAACAGACAGTGGAAAGCTGCATGAAGCCCTCATCGGATGGATCAGCAGGCACCGAGTCCCACAGATCATCACAAGTGACATGGGAGCCAACTTCACGTCCGCCCTGTGGAACGCCCTTGCAGACAGTTTGGGGACAAAAATAGCACACACACACTACAACCCAGAAGCTAACAGCATCATCAAAGAGGCTACACTGGACATTAAAGCATCACTCACACCAGAAGTCAAGGCAAGAGCTGGAGAAATGAGTTGCCGTGGGTCCTGCTGGACCTAAGAACAACACCGTATGCAGCATGCAACCATCTCCAGCAGATCTTCCTATACAACCAAGCATTAACATTGCCAGCAGACGTCTTTCAAGATCAAAAGAGCACCACATCCCCATCTGACACCAGAAAAGAGATAGAAAGGATAATGCCAGCCAAGACGACCTACCACATGACCAGAAACGTGTACATACACTGAGCTGCAGAATGCAAAATATACATTCATGTGGGCAGACACACACAGAACCCCTTCTCCCCAGCCTACTCAGGACCATACAACATCATCCAGAGATGACACAAGGCATACCAGATGACAGTAGACGGCAGAACAAAGTGCATTTGAGTCTATCAGTCGAGAAACATGCCAAGCGCCATCCTGGGCCACAGTATTTTTTAATCTAATTTATTATATTTTTGAAAAAATGGCACCTGGCATGTTTCTCTACTGAAAAGCTCATTTCCATCGATCGTCTGAAGCCAGCATACATACAATATTAGGTCTCTCCAAGGAGGAAGTCCTGCAGGGTTCACACGTGGACCCCACACACCATCACCAGCCAGTAATCCCCATCAATGGTTGTAACTGTGGACAGAAAGAAACATAGCATCTGTCATGCATCATTTGTACATAGATCTCCATTATTATTATTATTGTAATATAAATGTATCATTATCATCATACATTGCACTCTCAGCCTCTCAGCCATATGTATATTAACTTCAGACCGGTATTATTCAATTCACACGTATACCTCCATTTTGCCAACAAACACAAGTGATTGTGTTTAATCTCTGTTTTCTTCCTGCCTGATGTCAGGTGTTACATTTCTACTCACAAGAGTTATTGACCTGTGTGTTTTGTTGTTTGAATAAATTAGTAAGATTTGAACTCCTGGCCTTACTCATACCCATCGTTACGCAACATTATGTATGTAATCATCTATATCTGTTTTTGTGTGTATGTATGTAGCTCTATGCCTTTTCGAAAAACAGGATATAGTAAAGGTGCTTATGTCTTACACTAAATATTAATGAATATTAAAGAAGAGCAGGTTGATCGATGTGATCGTTATAAGAGGAGAAGCTGGAGGAAAACAATTATCCTAAATAAGTTCCAAATTCAAACCTTCCAACCACAGAGAAAGCCTCAAATTCTAATGGAATTTGCCCTTTCTTCTTAATGTGATTTTTAGCGTATAAAAATAAAGAGCATTACATTTACTCTATTTGCATGCTTCTTCCTTTCGTTCCAGTACCTTTTCCACCTCATCTGACTGGCGTTTTCTCTTTCTCACTGGTCTCCTTCTTCTGTAAACTTTTAAAATACTCGTAATTTTACTTGTTATTTTTCATCCTCGATCATTAGGTGATCAAATAAGCTGAGAAACGCCATGGCATCTTATTTATCTATGCTAAACATTTTACACTATTTTTCATATCTGCAGATCTGACGCTCTTTCAACCTTCTGATTCCATGGATGATATGAAAATATATAATATATATATCTTCTTATATATATATATATATATATATATATATATATATATATATATATATATATATATATATATATATATATATATATATATATATATATGTGTTGTGTGTGTGTGTGTGTGTGTGTGTGTGTGTGTGTGTGTGTGTGTATGTGTGTATGCATGTATGTGTATATATATTCGCTGGAGAGTGAAAGTAGAAACTTAGGAAATTACTAACTTTTTATGTGCCTTCCTTTACTGACCTGATTATCTTAGTGATTATTCTTTTGTCATGATTTAACATTTATCTCATGTGTTACTATGTGTTTGTAGTATTACACTGAACGTTGATTTTTAATGTAGATGGTTCCTTTCTTTAGCAGAATGTTTCAATGGAACCAAGGCAAAGCTGATTGTCACGCATCTGCACAGACATGTGATAACATAGCCATAGTGGGAAGTGATGTCATTAAAAAGGTACTCTGACAGAAATACATTGGAGATGTTACTGACAGACTTTTTAACTAATGTTGTTAAATTTGGAAACTTTGTGGAAGCAGAGTTAATTCCCTCATATTATGTTTCCTTATTGGTTTATTTTGCTCTTTTTGGGATAAAACTTAATTGGGATTAATTAATTATTATAATTTCATTTACTTGTCTCATTGTTAGTCTTGCATAATAAACTCTATTTTTAAAGGATGGGTTTCTTTTGTTTACATCCATATTTTAGTAGTTGGTTTGAGAGAGAGAGAGAGAGAGAGAGAGAGAGAGAGAGAGAGAGAGAGAGAGAATGTTCTCTCGAAGGTCAACGTTAGGTGGACCAACGCTGGTAACTTCGGAAGGTAACAAAAACAAAGTTGTATGTGTTTCCATACAACACACGCACACGCACACAGACACACACACACACACACACACACACACATATATATATATATATATATATATATATATATATATATATATATATATATATATATATATATATATATATATATATATGTATGTGTGTGTATGTTGACAAAGCATTGTACTCAATCAAAGGACCATTGACATAAGGTTTGTAAAATTAACGTAAATGTTGAAGATTTGATAGGCATATTTGAAAATGAAATTAGATTAGCAGATTCCTTGTATTTAAGAAAATTAAATCCTCTTTAAAAAGGACGTCCATATTCCTTCGGAAGCTTTAATGTTATTAATATTTTATTATAAATGTTTTATATACGTATACTCATTAGTAATATTTCGTCTTTTGAAGTGCTTTAGGACCAGAAAATTAACAGTGATGTTTGAAGCGTGGTTTTAA
>NC_089742.1:6391229-6393729 GCF_040412425.1 Macrobrachium rosenbergii
CCATGGGAGGGAAATGGTTAGCCTGTGTACTTTTTCTCTGGCTCATTTTTATTATCTCTCTCTTGCATTTCACATCTCAAGTAAATCCCTTGTATCTTTGACTTAAACAGTGAAGTTATCTTATCCAGTGTGCATGTTGTCCTGGAGACAGTGCATAACGTAACTCATTCCTGCCAAGAAGTGAGTAATTAATGCAATACCCTTCCAACTTGTGTGATACTCTACTAGAGGGACAGTAATTTCTGTTAGTAGTCTTATTTGGAATTATTTCACTTCCAGGAGTGTTATCAATGCTGTTTACCAATGCACCCATTCTTCTGTGCTCCTGATTGCCAGAGGAATCTGCCCGAACCCAGGCTGATATCATTACATTGCTGATTAGCTTAATGACCACTTGCATGTGGCCATTTACATACACCCTTTTGTGTTAAGTTGATGTGTTAATCACCAACTCAGTTAATTACTGTTGTGCCTTTTCATGTTTTATCCTACACATTTGGCCCATCATTCCTATGGTTAAATCAACAATTCCAGTGTGTAAAATAGAATAGTGTTAAGAAACATATTCTCACTTCTGGGAGCCTTCCATTTATCAATATTGCTTTTATCTATTCTTGTCAAATCTCTATGGCTCTTGTGTAAGGCTATAATTAGCAAAGCCGACGTAAAATGCATCTTCTAAAGTCATAATCATAGATATATATATATATATAGAGAGAGATATATATATATAGTTGAGTATATATATATATATATATATATATATATATATATATATATATATATATATATATATTATATATATATATATATATATATATTATTGTATATATATACACACAAACCCACAAAGGAAAGAGAAACAAAGGGAGTGTTGCAATTCCTCTTTCTGACTTATGGTCCTTACTTAGTAGACTGGAGAAATAGTAAAAGTAAGTTTACAAAAAGCTCATATAAAAGGAAAAAAAAATATGTACCTGAATCCAACAAAACTGAAGAATTAGTAAAGCTGTGCCAAAACAGGGTTATGCATTTAAGAGGTTTTTTACAAAGGATTTAGCCTTTAACTTGCCTAGAAGCAGGGACAGGACAATTAAAAAGATTATACCCAAAAATTTATAAAAGTACAACTCAATAATTCTTTTTTTCTTTGGTAAACAATAACAATTTTTGCAAGATGAACATTTTTACAAAAAAATTATATCAAACATGAATGCTTACAAAATATATATAAGGTGACTAGTTTGTAATTAAGTTAGTGATTTTATCTTTTAGGTCATTCTTGAACATTTTTCTAATACAGGGGTCCAGTTTCTAAAAGATTTCGTGAAGAGAAATCTTTCGATCTGGCATTCACTGAACTTTCAGTCCAATTTATCCTGTGAGAGTTTTCACTTAAATGAATGAATTATGTCATTGGATGTTTGCTCAGTTTTGACATAATACTTATGTTGTTTAATACGTACATCTATATCCTTGCTCAATTGGCCAATATAAAAAGAGGGGCAGTCCAAACATGGAATTTTATATATTACATGTTGCTGTTTTTCTTGGGTCATTTTTTGGCTAACATTCCTTCGTGTGTTATTATAGGAAAACGGAGGTTGACAATAAAGATTTTAAATAATAATTATATGAGTTCAAAACCCCTAAAATAAGGCAAGCTAAGAATGTTCTTAGGCATTTTCTCCATGGGCACTTACTATAAAACTTTTGTGGTTTACTATAACACATCTAGTATATGTGTGAAGGATAATATAAATCTGTTCTATTTTTCTTAATGTATTCGATTTCTAATAAAAACAGTTGTCTCATGTCTGCCAAGAAGCGCTGTGGATAGAAAAAAACTTATGGCAACCATTTTTGTACGCCATCTTGGTTACACCATTTAGTAAGGGTTTTCAATAAAATGTGTGGTATGGAACATTTTATAACCTAAAAGTCGAGGTTTAAAAAAACTGGCATATTCCATCCAATAGATGCTCCCAAACCAGTGAATTGAACATAGATGGCGGCCATTTTGAAAAAAGCCGCCATCTTGGATTTTCAGGGTGGCCAGCGCCCTTTTCAAGAGAGCGTAGTCTTAGGAATGTTTGTGCCAAATTTCATGCTTGTTTCACTATCTGAACGATTTTTACAGCAATCTGCTGCACTAATACAGAAGATAGTTTTTTTTCACGTTGCTTGCTACTGATTACCTGGAAGATAATGACTGAAAATTCTAGATAAAAACTTTGCAGGAATGAAGACAATTACATTTTGAAATATTTTCCAAAAGGTGCTTGGAGGGTAAATGTTTTAGATATAAAGAGGATTTAAGAAATTGCAACACAGCACTTCAAGTGACTCGAAGTGCCTACAGCTTACACAACACTTCAATTCATACCTTTGCTGGTGTAATCATATCCAGTAAGGAATGATATTCCCATCATTTAGAAAAATAAAATTATTGTTTATGATTATATATTACAATGATATATATTCATTTCTATCTTTTATG
>NC_089742.1:6398729-6451229 GCF_040412425.1 Macrobrachium rosenbergii
ATAACTCATGATAGACCAATACCAATTTTTATCGTGATTATCAACCCAGTTGCCCTTTTCCTGTCAATTCCTGGCAGTAGACTTATTTGTCCACAGCCAATATCTGCCACTTTATCTTAACCGTATTTTATTTAAAAGTTTTTTATTAGCTTATTAGTTTTCTGAACGAAGTCAAAACCCATGGATTGTAAATACGATTACATTACGCCAAACGTAATTGTGAGTGATTTGAAATACAGTCATATTTTTCTAACAATAAACTACATAATTGAAAACTGTCTGCAAAGAATTTATGTTGTGGCCAGTCCAAAATCTGTCTGTTGACTTTTATCATCGCGAATGTTTTCTACTGAAATTAAAAATTACTTACAATAAATTGTAGATATCAGAGATCTAGGAAACCTGCTAAGAACTGAATAAATTCACATGAGATTGTTGAAGAAAAAGAAGCACACAACCACGGAAATACGTAGTTGCTCCCCATAATATTCAGACATGCAATATAATTCAAACTATATTCAAAGTATAAGAGTGCTCGTATGGGTACGACTTTTCTAGATGTATTTAAAAAAAAATAATTATAAAATAGGCATATTATTTGTAAATAAAGGATATCCCAAGGAAAGGCCTAGGATTATAATATTTAAAGCCCTCTCATTGCTCTCCCATAGAACCTGATTTTTTTTTAGAAGCCTCTGCTTCCTTAGCACATTATTTTCATCATCCAAAACCTGTAAACACTTACTTCGAACCAGCTTGAAATTTTACTAAATAAAAAACTTTATACGATAAAAAAAGCGAATATGAAAAGGAAATTGCCAAAAACACCCAGCGGGTATGCATACACGAATGGCAATATAAGCAAAACAAAAATTAAGTCTGTATTTTTAGAATTAACCAATAATGGGCGCTGAGCATGAACTTCCGACAATCACGATCAACTTCATTGATATTGTCTGGTTGACGGTAGCTAACGTCAGCTCCTAAAAAAGACAGACATAAAATGTTATCCATCTTGACTTCATGAGCATCGGCATCGTTATCAGTGCCAGAAGACCTTTCCACAGTTTCCCTGTAAAGGATACAAGACACTTCCGGCACGGACAAAGTAACACTGCAGCATCTCAACAGAATATGGATGTTAGCTCTCATCGACAGGACAGCATATAATAAGAATTGAGGAATACGTAAAATAGCCGGTAGGGGATAATGCTATTTTAGACTCCTTACGGTAGATAATCTAAAGTATAACTTCCACTACTGAGAAACGGATATCATTACTTAGTACAATTTGTCCCAAGGATACCTCACTAGGTTCCGTGTAGCAGTAATCCGATAACGTCAAGGGTATCGTTGTTGCTTAAATCAAGGAATATATATGTATATATGAAAGTCAGATGATAACTGTTTCCTTTTTATTATGGAATTTGATAAGCAATTGGAAGGAATTGCGCTCTCTCTCTCTCTCTCTCTCTCTCTCTCTCTCTCTCTCTCTCTCTCTCTCTCTCTCTCTCTCTAGTGTCATCAAATATCATGAGAGGCTTTGCAGTTAATTTCAAGTTTCCCTTGTCACATCGCCTTTAAGTTTCTGGAAATCGTCCTAACAAGGTTTTGACACAAAATAAATAAAACTTTCCCTTGGCAATTTTTGAATGACATTGGTGAATCATTCTCGTAGAAATGATCAGTCCATTTTATACTGCATGTTCTCGTCAAATTGCAAAAGCAAACTCTCGCCATTCTTCTCTTGTTGGGAGCGTAAAGCTTTACATCAGCTCAAAAAATGACGATGTTCTATATTTCCTCCGTCTCTGGCAAACAGTGTTTTTGAAAGTGCAAATAGTTCACGGAAGTAAGACGTTTTAATCATAGAACCCGACATTTCATGCTCTTATGCTGCTATATTTAGTCCATCTCCCCTTCTTCCTGATACTAAAGAGGCTATATTGCAATCGTTCCTTCTCACTGCTGTCAATGACATAATACTGCTTGACCATTTAAGGTTTTTTTAGGTGCTATTATTGAAATAATCTCTTCATACAGGTATCCACTAGCGCATATTTCTTTTGTCAGTATTTCGCAAACATATGGATCTTTTTCGGAGTGCATCAGCCTTAAGTGAGTGGTAGTCATTTAATTTATCTGTATTATTTAGTTAAAAGTTAAAGTTCTCCTGGCCTTTGTAGGTTTATAAGGCAGGCGCTGATCTGTTT
Organism: Macrobrachium rosenbergii; assembly: GCF_040412425.1. Taxonomy (NCBI): domain Eukaryota; kingdom Metazoa; phylum Arthropoda; class Malacostraca; order Decapoda; family Palaemonidae; genus Macrobrachium; species Macrobrachium rosenbergii. Next base: position 6,400,943 of record NC_089742.1, read on the forward strand.
CTTAGGCCGACAGCCAGTCGGGGAACAGGTCCCAATGCCTATGACACGTGGCCAGTGTGTCGCTGGACCCACTGTTTAACTCCCCAACCCGAAAGCTGGTACCTATTGAAGAAATATAAAATTATACTTTGAATTAACTTAGTTGTATTTCACATATGATGAAGTGCTTTAGAAGATCATGATCATTTGCTAGAACATAAAACAATGTGTGAAGGCGGCTCAAATATGAAATTGTGTAACTGAATCGTCAGATTTTCCGAAGTTCATATTCGCTCATTTATTTATTTATTTTTTTTTTTTTTACTAAGCATGTTCACGTCAGATTAATTTCATAGCGCAATTGTTTTCAGTTGATAGCTTTTGAGTGTTATTTCTTTTATATATTTCATGCTTTTCCTACTGATGTCATAGGTATAAACGATAAGTTATATATAAATATATATATATATATATATATATATATATATATATATATATATATATATATATATATATATATATATATATATATATATATATATATATATATATATATATATTCATCATTAGTTTCTCTTTCCTCTTTATTAGGCATGACACAAGGTAACGTGTCAGGTAGTGACATGTGGTATTTGGTTAATTAGGAAATAGTGATTCTTTAAAACAATTAACTAAATTCCAAAAAGACTTAAGGTTGGGGGAAAATGATTAATTGTTCCCGTTACTAGTTTATTTCACACTTCTTGTCTTACAGTTTCCACCTATGGTTTCCTAACTATAGGTGGAAACTAAAAGACAAGAAGTGCGAATAAACAGAAACGGAACAATTAATAATTTTCCCTAACCTCAAGTCTTTTTGGAATTTAGTTAATTGTTTTAAAGAATCACTATTTCCTAATTAACAAATACCACACGCCACTACCCGGACACGTTACCTTTGTGTCATGCCTAATAAAGAGGAAAGAAACTGGGCATGACAATATATATATATATATATATATATATATATATATATATATATATATATATATATATATATATATATATATATATATATATATACAAACTTCGGAAAATCTGACGATTCAGTTACACAATTTCATATCTGAGCCACCTTCACACATCATTCTGTCTTATGTTCTTGCAAATGATGATGATATTCTAAAGCTCTTCATCATATGTGAAACATATGTTGATTCAAAGTAAAATTTTATATTTCTTCAATAGGTAGCAGTCCTAGGGCTGGGGAGTTAAACAGTGGGCCTATCGACACACTGGCCACGTGTCAGAGGCACTGGGAACTATTCCCTGACTAGCTGTCAGCCTAAGAAACAGGAGATCAGCGCCTGCCTTATAAGCCTATAAAGGCCCAGGAGAACTTTACCTGGTTCGAGAGATTGAATATTGGTTTGAGAGACTTAACGCATTTGATTAAGGGGACTAATGTTGTGAGTCAATCACGCAATACACACTTCTTCTCGCGCTGTCTTTGGGTTCCTTTTCTGCTTCCCCTCACTTTGGAACTCTTTTCTGCTCTCTCTTTTACTCTGCCTGCCACTCTTTCTGTCTCTCTTTCAACTCTGTCCTTTTCTATGTGTCTTTCCTTATATGCCCTATTTCCCCCTTGTGTCAACCATGACGTCATATTCTGGACAGTACTATATATATATATATATATATATATATATATATATATATATATATATATATATATATATATATATATATATATATATATATATATATATATATATATATATATATATATATATATATATATATATATATATATATATATATATATATATATATATATATATATATATATATATATATATATATATATATATATATATATATATATATATATATATATATATATATATATATATATATATATATATACATTTATATATATATATTATTATGATTAGCAAGAATTTGCTAGCAAATTGCTCTCTTTCTTTTGTTTCATGTCTGCCGATCGATTGATAAACATATGTCTGTCGACATGCGTGCCGACCTATATATCAGCCTAAGCTGGACAAGGGTTCGCATGGTTAGAATACAAATGATTAAAACCGATTGTAGGCCACTCCCTTTAAGTAGATAATTCCTTATTCGAGGCAAAAGTGAATCTGTCTGGCTACTTCTTTACAGGCAACCCCCCCGCCTCAGCCGCACACAACAGCTGAAAATGACTCAACTCCCTATGTGCCTGGACGTACCCCCTGCCCCATAGGAGAGGGGATAAAAGCAACCAGCAGACCAGGGCTCGCTCTCAGATCAGTGCTGGATGATACCACAACCACCACCATGTCCCTGGCACGACAATGCCCTTAGCCACTAACCACGTGGCCTTTCAAAGTATACTTTTCTTTTGTGCACTTCAACTGCCAATCACGTGTTCCCTTCGATGCTGGCCTGACCGATGACCCACTCCATTGCCTGGTGCTTCGTAAAGTTCCCACGTTGAAGCCCCTGCATCCTACCACGTGGAAGATCGCATTTGCCCTCGGAAATCGGAAGTCATCCACGGACTGCCTTCTGCGCTGGAACCAAATCTCCCTTACAGTTAAAGTGTTCTGAAAGATGCCCATTCAGTCATGCTTTTCCTTGTAAAATTTACTTAATTACAGTGCCAGTAATCACCGAATCTCTTGTCAAATTTCTGTGCTACTTGAGTGTTGGCAGTGCTAAGCCATTATTAATTCATCGAAGCCCATTAGCATCCTCTCAGTGCAGCATCAAATTCATTATCCTTTTGTCTGTTTTCATTATTGGCGTATAATTTGTGTATCTCTCATTTCAGAGGGACCCTATAGCGTGCATTCTTCTTGGACTGTGTCTGGAATCCCCAAGTTTCATTCATCCTGTAGGAATCCCCTTCAGGATCAATAATTTAATTGCATTTCTCCTTCCCATACTAATGGTTTTTATGTAAATATACTCCTGTAAGTTTACCCACATGTTTGCTTAATATTTCCCTTCAGTTGTAAGAGACTTACGCTCATATGAAATTCCCCCTTTTTTTCTCTTGTTTTATGTTTCCCTGGACCCAATAAGTCAGAATCACAAGGCCAAAGTATCTGTAGCTGTCGCTACCTGTCTCACAGAAAATATCTCAAACCAGATTGCCCAAGAAAAAACATAAAATGGCGACCTTACCAGGATTCTCATTTTAACGGTTGCATACCCCCCCTGCCCATTGTTTTTCTGCTTTTATTTGGGTTTGCATCTGCCAAATCAGCAATTAGCAAAGCTACGCTGGGTACGAGATAATTACGAACCTTTTGTGTAAAACCAGCACACAGATCCAGATATTCCACGTAAGTAAATTGTGTTTATTTTAGCATAGGAGTTTTAAAGACGTGACTGAGCCTAGGAAAAAATACTAGGGACGCATGCCAAGAAAAAAAAAAGTGAGAGAGGAGAACTGCCGAAATTTAGATTTTGAAAGCCTTGCACGTGGCTTGCATGACCTTTATGATGGGATATTTAGGTATTAACAATTTCAAGGAATAGTGCTATATTTCCTCCTTCAAAATCACACAGATTCGTGATCGCAAAACCTAGTTAGGTGTGTAGTCACAGTTTCCCACGTGGGACGAAGTCAGCTAGAATCACTGATTTTCTTTTCTCTCTCTCGCTCTTTTATATCGAAGGTAAAGTTCCAGATAGACAAATAGACTTGAGTGGTAGGCAAGCGTGGAATTGATTTAGGTTCCCAAAATTTTTCTTTTCCCACACAATTCGCATTCGGGAAAATTACGTTGATTCGTTGCTAGGATTTGTTTATTTAGTTTTCCCTTGTTTACCTCGGGCTCGTTCCAGCAAATTTTTTTCTCTTTTTTTGTTGTTGTTTTGTTATGTGCGTGTGTTTGGGGTTATTCTTTTGTGTGTGTGTCGTCTACTCATTTAATTAGGGGCCTTTATCATTTCAATATTCTTTGCTTACAAAAGGAAACCTCTCCCAACAAACCCGCTTTGTCGGTAATTTGGTGAGACCATTTCATTTCCAATTCAGTCCCCAATTAGCCCACTTTATTGGTAATTTGGAGATACCAAGTCATTTCCAATCTAGTCCCCAATAAGCCTGCTTCATCGGTATTTTGGTGAGACCATTTAATTTCCAATTCAGTCCCCAATAAGCCCGCCTCGTCGGTAATTTGGTGAGACCACTTCATTTCCAATTCAGTCCCCAATAAGCCCACTTTGTTGGTAATTTGGAGAGACCAAGTCATTTTCAATCTAGTCCCCAATAAGCCTGCTTCATCGGTATTTTGGTGGGACCATTTAATTTCCAATTCAGTCGCCAATAAGCCCGCCTCGTCGGTAATTTGGTGAGACCAATTCATTTCAATTCAGTCCCCAATAAGCGCGCCTCGTCGGTAATTTGGTGAGACTAATTCATTTCCAATTCAGTCCCCGATAAGCACGCCTCGTCGGTAATTTGGTGAGACCACTTCATTTCCAATTCAGTCCCCAATAAGCCCACTTTGTTGGTAATTTGGAGAGACCAAGTCATTTTCAATCTAGTCCCCAATAAGCCTGCTTCATCGGTATTTTGGTGAGACCATTTAATTTCCAATTCAGTCCCCAATAAGCCCGCCTCGTCGGTAATTTGGTGAGACCAATTCATTTCCAATTCAGTCCCCAGTCAGCCCGCTTCGTCGGTAATTTGGTGAGACCAATTCATTTCCAATTCAGGCCCCAAGAAGCCCGCCTCGTTGGTAATTTGGTGAGACCATTTCATTTCCAATTCAGTCACCAATAAGCTCGCTCGTCGGTAATTTGGTAAGACCAATTCCTTTCCAATTCAGTCCCCAATAAGCCCACCTCGTCGGTAATTTGGTGAGACCAATTAATTTCCAATTCAGTCCCCAAGAAGCCCGCCTCGTCAGTAATTCGGTGAGACCATTTCATTTACAATTCAGTCCCCAAGAAGCCCGCCTCGTCAGTAATTCGGTGAGACCATTTCATTTACAATTCAGTCCCCAATAAGCCCACCTAGTCGGTAATTTGGTGAGACCAATCATTTGCTAATTGTCCCCAACAAAACCCGTTTTGTCGGTAATTTGGGAGACCAATCATTTGTTAATCATCATCCCCAAATCAAAAACGTTTTGTCGGCAAAATCTCAGCAGAGCAAGGACTTTAAGTTCTTCATGTCCTCCGAAGGAACTCGGCCTTTCCGAGAAAGATCTAAAAGACTGGGTACAGAGAGGATGGACGCGATAATGGCAGAATGGGAGGCAGCAAGATTAGAAAAAGAGGTGGAACGGGAGTCAGCAAGATTAGAAAGAGAGGCAGAACGGGAGGCAGCTAGATTGGAAAGGAGTCCCTAGAGAGGAGAGAAGAGGCGGAACGGGAGGCAGCGAGATGAGAGATGGAGGCCCTAGAGAGAAGGTAGGAGGCAGAAAGAATAGAGAATGAGAAGAAGCGCACCCATGCACTCCAGATGTTGGCACAACGTGGCACTCCCTCCCCCGCTCCTGCCTCGGGGATGAGCACCCTCAGCCAGGCCCACTCGTTTTTGCCCAAGTAGACCGAAACTGAACCGGAAGTATGGCTCGACAGAGCCGAGAAGGCCCTGGAATGTTGCACACTCTCTCCCGCCGAACTCTCCATAGTATTAACTATATTTCTCAGTGGGAAGGCACTGGTTGCCTACAACGCCCTACCTGCAGCCGACCAAGAGGACTGGGACATCATGCACCAAACCATTACAAAGGTGTACGAGATAACCCTTGAACACTGGAGGAGGCGCTGGAGAGGGCAAGTCAAGGAAGTTGGCCAAACTTGGGCAGATTGAGCCTACCAGTTGGAGCGAGCCCATGCAAAGTGGTTCGAATCCGTGGGAGTCAAGACCCTTGCCGACTCCATAGAACAAATGAAAACAGAACATTTCTTACTCTACGCACCTCTCGCCCTCGCCATGCACATAGGGGAGAAGGAGCCTATGACGTTGGTGGAATGCTGCCGCATCGCCGACTCCTGGGATACACATCACCCCCAGGAGAGCTCCCTGCAGCGCAGAATTAATCCACCTGTCTGCCTTTCGGGTGCCCATCCACCAAAAAATGGGCAATTACAGAAACCCGTTGTGTGCAGGTTCTGTAGAAAGATCGGGCATTCCAAAAAGCAATGCCGAAATAAACCACCAGAGCCTCTTTCTCCCGGAAAACCAACTAATAAGATGCCTCTGCCCTCTGCAGGGGCAGTGCGAAGAGATTTCAGCCAAACCTTTTACATGACGTGCAAGGTTTAGGGCCACTCTCCCTCATGGGCAAAATGTCCTAGAAATAATAAGTCCGGTAATCCTGCCGTCACCCTGGCAGTTATGAATCCCGAGTCCTTAGGCCCTCCAGCCAAGGGTCCCATGTATATGGCACCTCCTCGCGGTAGATACTCAGCACGCCAGGTCAAGGCATTTGACGACTCTGGCGCGCAAATTTCCCTCATAAGGAAACACAAAGTTCCCTATGGAGCTATCATAAACCGACGCAAACTCATCACAGTTGAGGGTATCAACGAATTCAAAATGAATCTCCCTACTGTCCAATTGAGAGTCACAAGACCTCATATATCTAAAGTTTGCAATCTTGCAGTAGCAAGCTATCTTCCCGGAGGTTATGACATCCTCCTGGGACAGGACTTCCAGTCCCCATTTAAGTTGCCACAATCACTGCCAGTGCCAGGGCCCCAATCATATCTCCCTCCAGGAGATTCCAAAATCGATTCCAAATCTCTGCCAGTGCCACTTGCATGCACTGAACCATGCCAAACTCTGTCCATAACAGGCGATGAGCAAATTCCAAAGCAAATAATAGTGCCTGCCCCTGCTTTAGTGCCAGTGCCAGAGGATGCCCCCGATCTTCATTCAAGAGATCCCACCCTCTTCTCCCGGCTTGGCTCCGCTACCAGTGCTGGTAAGGGAGACGGATCCTGCCAACCACAGCGGAAGCTCACCTAAAGGTGCGGCCTCGCAACCCGTGCCTGAGCCGGTCATTCCTACCTGGGAGCCCTTCATGCCCCCCCAACCACTTCCTCTCTGTCTCAGTCCTCTGCAGACATAGCAGTGAGTAATGATTCTGCCGTGGTTCAAATGGTCGATGAACTCAAGGAACTGCGACGGACCGTGATAGAGCTTGCAAAGAAGGCCCCTGCGTCAGCCGTCAAGGAAGCCGACACAGGTGGCACTCCAATGCCCTCCCCAGGCTCGGTTCCACCGATTCACCGGCCAAGACAAACCCTCCAAGTCAGAAGGGTCCATGGGGAAAATACCACGGGCGTTAATTATTCCAGGTAGCATCAAGAGAGCTCCCAAGCTCTCCTGGCACCCGTGCCACCCTGGCACAGTGCCATCCTTTTATCCTATGAAGACTTTGGCACCTCTATCCAGAGGAGGATGCCAGGGTCCTTCACCATCTCTCTCTCTCTCTCCCTCTCTCTCTCTCTCTCTCTCTCTCTCTCTCTCTCTCTCTCTCTCTCTCCCTCTCTCTCTTATAAGGATGTCCTTTATTCTTCCCCAAACATTTCCCTTCCTTACTTTTGATTATCCATCACATTTATTTTATACCTTACCCAGGCCTTCATTTTACCTGGATCACTTCTGCTCATGCAGAGTGCCATAACAGATATGCCAACACTAAGTCCTACGACTCCCCATTCATGCCTACCGCAGCATGATGCATTTAAAGATGCGATATGCCATCGCCATTAATTATTATTACATAAGCGAAAATTTGGCACAGTGCCATATTATTGCAGATTCTGGCAAAATGATCCTGCCAGAGGGGTCGCGCCCTCTGGTTATCTTTGCGGCCGTCGTGGGCCAAGAATAATCCTAGCTGTTTACTATATATAGGCTAAAGAATGTAATTTTAGCATATTTGATCTACATCTAGTTACAACAATTTATGTTTAATTTGTGTTTGCCATTTATTCTTTCGTTATTCTTTTATACCTCTTGCACTTAGATGAGTGCCACAAGGCACGTACAAAGTCAGTGCCAACTTTGTAATACAAGGGGCGTGGCCCACTATCCAGAAGGTGGAGGCACGTCCCCTTGCCTTCTTGTAATTTCAGGAATTTCATTCCACCCCCCCTTTTTCCATTTGCTTGCTTATCTTAAAAGTCTAACGTAAGGTCCCCATTGCAGAGTGAAAATGGCGAACCTTAAAATGATTAAATAAGCCTTAAGTGGAAATAATTCTACTTCCCTTTGATTACACCCTTTTCAGGCACTTTTTATAAGTGTTATAAGAGTGTCATGAGATCCGGTGCCAAGTCTGCCACGGGTCTACCAACCGACGTAAATTATGATGTCAAGTAAACCCAAGTATATTTCTTCATTTCAACGCCGCTTAAAAGGCAAACTAACCGCATGCATTTAGGGGATATCTAGAATTGGGTAACCATGAATTCTAATTCTTGAACATCAACCTTTCTTTTCATTTGTTTGCCACAGCCTCATATACCGTGGTCTTATAATCCTAATTAATTCACATTGTTCGAGTCACTTTATAAAGTTATCACTGTGTAATCAAATATAAAGTAATTACTCTTTTGCAAGGGTTGAAAATTTCCTGATGTCCTGTTAAGGTAATTTGTTCCAGTATGTTATCAACAGTAATGCCGCAGAGTTTCATAAATCCTTTAGGAGTAAAGTTCATTGCACGGTAGAATGTAGAGTAACGTAAAGCATTTGCCGCTCATTCTTGTATATCGATGTTCACACGCGAATGAAGGTGTGTACATCATCTTGTGTGGGGAGCTATTATGATTAGCAAGAATTTGCTAGCAAATTGCTCCCTTTTTTTTTGTTTCATGTCTGCCGATCGATCGATAGACATATCTGTCTATCGACATGTGTGCCGACCCATCTATCAGCCTGAGCTGGACAAGGGGTTCACACGGTCAGAATACAAGAGATTAAAACCAATTGTAGGCCACTCCCTTTAAGTAGATAATTCCTTATTTGAGGCAAAAGTGAATCTGTCTGGCTGCTTCTTTACAGGCAACCACCCCTGCCCCAGCCATGGACAACAGCTGAAAATGACTCAACTCCCTATGTGCCTGGACGTGCCCCCTGCCCCATAGGAGAGGGGATAAAAGCAACCAGCAGACCAGGGCTCGCTCTCAGATCCGCGCTGGACGACCAGGAGTAAAGACGATACCACAACCACCACCATGCCCCTAGCCCGACGATGGCCTTTCAAAGTATACTTTTCCTTCGTGCACTTCAACTGCCAACCACGTGTTCCCTTTGATACTGGCCAGACTGATGACCCACTCCATTGCCTGGCACTTCGTAAAGTTCCCACGTTGAAGCCCCTGCATCGGAAGTCATCCACGCACCGCCTTCTGTGCTGGAACCAAATCTCCCTTACGGTAAAGTGCTCTGAAAGACGTCCATTCAGTCACGCTTTTCCTCGTAAAATTTACTTAATTAGAGTGCCAGTAATCACCGAATCTCTTGTCAAATTTCCGTGCTACTCGAGTGTCAGCAGTGCTAAGCCATTATCAATTCATCGAAGCCCATTGGCACCTTCAGTGCAGCTTTGAATTCATTATCCATTTGTCTGTTTTCATTATTGGCGTATAATTTGTGTATCTCTCATTTCAGAGGGACCCTAGAGCGTGGACTCTTCTCAGACTGTGTCTGGAATCCCCCAGTTTCATTCATCTTGTAGGAATCCCCTTCAGGATCAATAATCTAATTGCATTTCTCCTTCCCATACTAATGTACTTTATGTAAATATACTCCTGTAAATTTACCCACGTGTTTACGTAATATTTCCTTTCAGTAGTAAGAGCCTTATGCTCATATGAAATTCCCCCTTTTTTTCTCTTGTTTTATGTTTCCCTGGATCCAATAAGTCAGAATCACAAGGCCAAAGTATCTGTAGCTGTCGCTACCTGTCTCACAGAAAATATTTCAATCCAGATTGCCCAGGAAAAAAAACACACACACACACACACACACACACACACACACACACACACACACACACACACATATATATATATATATATATATATATATATATATATATATATATATATATATATATATATATATATATATATATATATATATATATATATATATATATATATATATATACATACGATGAAGCAGATAAAGGGCAGGAATACGATGTGATACGCATTTTGTTTTAATTCTACGTTTCGTGACAACATCGCCACATCTTCAGGGATTTTCTGCAAAATAAAATATAATATGTTAACATAAATAAATTATAAAATCCAGTATTTGAAAAAAGCTTTTTAATAAAATTACAACTCACAGACTTAAATTACATGTTGATTAAAACTGAGAAAAGGTAAAAAAATTTTATATATATAAAATTATAATATATATATATTAAATATATATATATATATATATGATTAAAATATATATATATATATATATATATATATAAAAAAAAAAATATATATATAAAACGAAACGAACATTTAAATATCTCGGAAAAATTATATATAATTAAAAAGAACGCCAACACATACAATAAAAAAGCAAAAATTATACACTCATAAAACTACAGCTGAAGACAGCTACACACAACCAACCTTTCAGCATCAAAGATAAAAACACACTCAAAGTAAACAACGTCAAGCGGTACAAAGACTGACAGAAAATTTAGGCCAAAAACAACGGGACAGCAGAGGAATGGTTGTTTTGAGTCGGAACTCGTAATTTGATATTTAACGTTTCCAAAATCAGCAGTTCATTGAGTTCCTTTGTTTGACCAATAATTAAAAAATCTTCGTATTTGATGGTACTTTTACATTTGATAATGTGGTTCCTTATATAAGAAGTTTCCGGGTTAGATAGCTTAAAACCAGTTCTATAACTAACGCCCCGATGAGAATCGGCCTGACCCTGAGAAGACGCCGGGTAGATCAATATATTTTCCCAGATTACATCTGGGACAAGTGTATTCATAAACGACGCCCGCCGTCATCAAAGGGCAGAGCCGATCCTTAAACTTGAAGAGTGAGCCAATGGTCTTAGGATTCTTAGGTATAAGCTTTAGATTTATGGCTCCAAAATGTTTATGTACGATCTTAGTAAAATCTCTCCGAAAATTGTCATTTAGTAGATACGGTAAACTGGCATAAAGAGGTAGCTTAGGGACGTTAAAATGTAAAGGATGTTCAGAAAACTTTGTGTTAAGAAGTTTATTTAAAATTTTATAGAAGATCTTAGAAGGAAAGCAGTTATTTGAGAAGTACTGGAGGAGAAAAGTAGTTTCGTTGTGGAAGAGAGTCCAGCTAGAGGTAAGAGACAAAGCACGATAGAGCAAGGTATATATAGAGTTAAGTTTGAAATTGAGGAAACAGAAACTATAGAAGTTGGAACCGAGACCAGTAAATGTTTTCTTTCTAAAAACTGAGGTACAGAAACAGTCATTTTCCTTAGAGACCAAAATATCTAGGAAGGCTAATTTTGAATTTTGTTCTTTTCCATTGTAAAATTAATATTACTATGGTAATTATTAGAAAACTCAAAGAACTGGTCTGCATCGAACTCATGTTTGAATAAGATAAAAGTGTCGTCCACATAGCGTGAGTAGAACAGAGGGCGGAAGGCCAGGGGCACTCGTCCAAAATGCGCTCCTCCAGGAGCACATGAAAATGTTCGCAAAGGTAGGGCAAAGTGGAGACCCCATGGCCATGCCCTCAATTTGTTTAAAAGTTGACCATTAAATTAAAAACAAATGCTGTGTCCAGCACAGGCCAATTCTAAAAGGGCTTTAAAATTCGAGTAACTGAAGTTAAAATAAACAGACTCAGGTTCGGGGAATAGTTTATCAAGAATAATGTTTATGGTCTCTCTTACAGGGACATTGGTAAATAGTGACTCGACATCAAAACTAGTCATAAATAGGTCGGAATCCTGGGATAAAATACTTTCTTTAAACTGTTCTGAATTTTTAAGAGTATACTGATTTTTGGTCAGCGGTTCCAATAGAGGGACGAGAAATTTTGCCAATTTGTAGTTAGGTGTGTTGTAAGAGGCCAAAATAGGGCGGAGAGGAACATTATCTTTATGTATCTTTGGTAGACCATACAAAATTCCGTAAGATGAACTGGTGGATAATAAATCCTGGAATACTTTTTCATCAATAATGTTGTCCTTTTTCAAGGCTCTGAGAAATCTATTGATTTTATCCTCCACTTTAAATATGCTTTGATAATTAGGTGCACCCACTTTTTGGAACCTTGTGCGATCACTTAAAATAGTAGTCATTTTGTTATTGTAATCATTTTTATCCAATATTACCGTTCCCCTCCCCTTATCCGGCCTCACAATGATAATGTCATCACGTTTAGAAAGGGACTTGAGAATTTCCAGATCAGTCTTTTTAAAAAAGGGAGCCCAGTTTGTTTTAAGTTTTGAGAAAGCATTTTGTGACAAAACCATTAACTCACTCTGTAGGCGGCTGAGGTCATTACACAAGTTGAGATTTTTTAAACGATGAAATAACACTTCAAGGGGCAGAAAAATTGGCAGAAATTAGGTTTAAAATTTGGTAAGCAAAAATCTAACCCAAAAGACAAAAAGGAATTCTTCTCGCTTAGACAATACATATTTTGAAAAATTAGAAACAGTTTTATAATAGCTATGAAATTTTGGTAAAATAATTCCTATGTTTCCTAGTTTTTTATGGTGTCTCCGTTGTGTAGTGTTAATAAAATTTCTAATACTGTTACTAAAAAGATGAGTAAAAATAATCCTATCAATAAAAGCGAACGATTCAAGAACTTCGTCACAGTCTTGTAAGCTATCTAACCCGGAAACTTCTTATATAAGGAACCACATTATCAAATGTAAAAGTACCATCAAATACGAAGATTTTTTAATTATTGGCCAAACAAAGGAACTCAATGAACTGCTGATTTTGGAAACGTTAAATATCAAATTACGAGTTCCGACTCAAAACAACCATTCCTCTGCTGTCCCGTTGTTTTTGGCCTAAATTTTCTGTCAGTCTTTGTACCGCTTGACGTTGTTTACTTTGAGTGTGTTTTTATCTTTGATGCTGAAAGGTTGGTTGTGTGTAGCTGTCTTCAGCTGTAGTTTTATGAGTGTATAATTTTTGCTTTTTTATTGTATGTGTTGGCGTTCTTTTATTTATATATAATTTTTCCGAGATATTTAAATGTTCGTTTCGTTTTTATATATATATATTTTTTTGTACCTATAGTCTCAGTTTTAATCAAGTGTGCATGTAATTTAAGTCTGTGAGTTGTAATTTTACCATTAAAATTGTTTTAGCTTTTTTCAAATACTGGATTTTATAATCAGCTCTTATTTTATGTTAACATATTATATTTTATTTTGTAGAAAATCCCTGAAGATGTGGCGATGTTGTCACGAAACTTAGGATTAAAACAAAAATGCATATCGCACCGTATTCCTGCCCTTTACCTGCTTCATCGTATGAATGAGCGCCTCGCGCGTCTGATCTGTGTTCTATGTATGTATATATATATATATATATATATATATATATATATATATATATATATATATATATATATATATATATATATATATATATATATATGTGTGTGTGTGTGTGTGTGTGTGTGTGTGTGTGTGTGTGTTGAGAGAACGGAGAAAACTTCCATTGGGTCTGTAGTAGGGACCATAAACTCACATAAATATTTCCTCCTGTCACAACAAGTCTTCAACCTCAACTTCAAGAACACACAAGAACTAATGACGTGCTAAGAGAAGTCGCATCTGGCTGAAACCGAGGAGTCCTTGAAGGGGACAGCTGGGAAGCATAACATGCCTTCAAAAGCGAGTCCAAAGAAATAAGCCACTCCCACAGGTCAGGCCTAGTTGATTTGTCCAATGCAGTTAAAACTCATGTGTAGAGGATGGTTTGTGGACGGAGACAGTCTACTTAACAGAATGGATGAACTGATGGTATTACCTAAATATCTTTCGACTGGCTGACAGGTGGACAGGTTAGCGCCAATTTCGTGACAGTTTGACACTATTTCTTCTGGGAAGCATCTCAGATCCTCTCTGATGAGATATGAATAAATTATATATAGGCTTATTCATTTCACTGTTAGACCCCTCAACACTATTTGTAGGCCACTGTAAGTCCAAATCATACAAAACAAATCTAAAACAATATTTCCATGTGAAACAGACAATTTGGTATACGCCTAGGCCAATGATGTCTTTTTATGTGTTACTGTAATGAAAGTAAACTTCATTGCCCAATCCATATAAAACTGAACCAACTCCTCAGTTCTAATTAAATCTCATTCATTAATATTGCATGAGAATAGACGTCTTTTGTTAATAAGAAATATTTAGTCTATACTTTGTTACGCCTTTTTATTGTGCTTCTTTCCTATTATAAAGTGAATTGCTGCAATAGTTAGCCTTCCACTCATCATATTAAGAAAAAAAAGTGGCAAAACACTTTCCAGTGCGGGTAACTTCAACTCGTGATACATATTTTTAATGTTGGTTTTAGGAACTTTTTAACATAGCATAATAAATTACAACTCATCATCTTTACAATAACATTAGATTCCTTAATGTACAATTGTGTATAAAGTTACACGTACAGCATCTACAAACTTGGTCATGATAATCATGAATCAAACAAATCTTTCCCTTTTTGGTATTTATTGTTTTCAATAAATAAACATTCATAAAAGATTGAAACGAATATATATGATTCAAATACATAACCATAAACAATAATTTTATTTTCCTAGATGACGGGAATATTATTCCTTACTGGGTACGATTACATCAGTAAAAGGTATGAATTGAAGTGTTGTGTAAGCTGTGAGCACTTCGAGTCACTTGAAGTGCAGTAGTTGCCATTTCTTAAATCCCTATTTGCATCTAATATATTTACCGACCAAGTGCCTTTCAGAAAAATTTCCAAATGTAATGATCTACATTATTGTAAAGTTTTTATCTAGACTTTTCAGTCATTATCTCCCAGGTAATCAGTACCAAGCAACGTGAAAAGAAACTTATCTTCCATATGCAGTGAAGTTTTTTGCCAATTCGCACGTTAATTAATTCTGACCACTGCTGGCTGAAATCATTGCATTAAGACATTACTACAATTAAGCCATTACTACGCATGCGCAGACTTGGCTTCGCTTACCATGGATAGAAATGATCAATTTAGGTTCTCAATGTAGATTTTATCGAGGTAATAAACAATTATATTAATTATTATCATAAATTATAATCAAAACTCATGTAAATTGATTAAAAAATTTATGTTATATTGATATTGTAGTAGGTTAATCGTAGTCCTGGTAGCCCCTGAAAAGAAGGTGAAGGGTAAGGTGAAAAAATGAGAATACACCCAGAAAAATGAAGGAAAAGGTGATGTAAAAGTGAAATTTTCATGTGTTTTGTCTGTTTTTGTAGGTCTGTAATGGCGTAGGGGTTTGATTTTGTGTTAAAAACCTTTCTGGGGTAACATAGAGGCCATGTGCAAAATTTTGTCTGGGTCTGTCAAGCTGTTTGGATTTCTATAGAAGCCTAACTAATCTACCTGCCTGATGTCAGGCTCTACATTTCCACTCACAAGAGTTATTGACCTGTGTGTTTGTTGTTTGAAAAAATTAGTAGGAAGTGAACTCTGGCCCTTACTAATACCCATTGTTACATTGGTGACCCACGGACATGACTGACCTAGCCAAAACCAATGATGCCTGTCTCTCCAGCAAAACCCTCACTGCCTCCACCATACGGCTACCTCCATTCACACCCCAAAACCCAGAAGCGTGGGTCTGCAGAGCAGAAACATTCGTCTGATCGAAGAAAATCACCTCCGTGACTTGCAAAACAGATGCTGTCTTCGAGCAAATACCAGGACGGCTCAAGAGCTCCAACCCCCTGTCACCTACAAATTGCTGAAGGACCAGCTGAAGTCATCCTTCAGCTTGCCACCCTCCCTAAGAGCCAAGGAATTCCTCAACTACGTGGGGGCAACCATAGGAGAAGAGAGACCATCACATGTGTACAAACAATTGTGGTGGCTCATCACGCTACCCACCACAGACAGCCAACCTGAGAGAGATACTCCTCACAAGACTATCCCGCCAAACAGTGGTGGCCATGCCCAACACCACCATGGAAATCGAAGAATTCAAGATTATCCAAAGCAGTCCACGCATCCAACAAGAAAGTGGAGCCCACACAGCCACTAACAGCAGCAGCAGCACCACAACGGGTCCAGCAGTCAACCAACATGGAATCCGACAAACCACCAGAGGTAATATGCTACTTCCACTGGAGATTTAGAAAGAAAGCCTGCAAGTGTGACAAAGGCTGCCTTTTCTTAAAGAAACATGCAAGAGGGTCGCATACTCGACCCAACCAACTAAACATCAGCGGTGAGCAGACTGATTGCCATGTAAGAGAAACTGTGCCTGCCCACTGCTGCCTTTCTTACAGGTACAAATGAAAAGGCTCCACATGCTTCTTCATCAGGGACGAGAGGTCTGACATGGAGTGCCTCATGGACTCCAGAGCATACAGGTCATTTGTCCCTGCCAGTCCAAACGAACGACTTGACCCTGCTTCACCCACCAACCTCCACTTATCCACTTCCAGCAGAGCACTACTCAACATGTATGGGAAAGACTACAGTTGGACCTTCATCATGGCAGATGTGATGATAGCACTGTTGGGAGTGGACTTCCTAACAGCACACAACCTGCTAGTGGACTTAGCATCAAAACAACTGATCCCAAAGACAACTCTGACATCATATCCTCAACAGCCATGCAGACGTACCACCACCGCACCATCACTGTAGCAGCAGAGATGACAAATATGTCCAATAGCAGCAGCCGCCCCACTGCCAGAAATACAACAACTACAAGACTACTGAGAGGTGTTCAAAGATGACCTGTAGCACGACTTAACCAAACCAGCAAAACATAACATCCAGCACCATATGGATACTGAAGGACCCCCAAGCTACTCACGCTTTAGACATTTAGCCCTAGAGTAGCTTGCCTACACCAAACAAGTGTTCAAAGAGATGGAGGAAGTAGGAATATGACAAACAGCCCCAAGCCCATGGGCATCACCCCTCCACATGGTACCAAAACCCGATAGAACATGTTGCCTGTGTGGAGACAACCGGCGACTAAATTTCAAAACAACCCAAACATAGAAGGCATAACTAACCAAATGAATGGAGCAAAGATCTTCACCAAAATAGACCTGCTGAAGGGATATTTCCAAGTCCCACAATAATAATAATAATAATAATAATAATAATAATAATAATAATAATAATAATAATAATAATAATAATAATAATAATAATTCCTTTATTCCACAAATACAGTGGGTATTCTATTACATAAAAGTATCCATACAGATGACTCTTAAAATTATACAAATACCTTAATTAGTACATTAACTAAAAGGTTCAAGGTGACTCTTAAAACAAAGGTATAATCTGTAGTCTAAAATAAATAGAACTAAATACAAAGATAAAATTACCTATTCGTCTAGTTAAGAACCAAAATTTATTTACATTTATAAAATATCTTAAAGGTTACCATTACTTTTGCTTCTGAAACAGGTGTGATTTCAGTTTTCTCTTAAAAGTAGACAAATTGCTACACTCTTTAATATCCTCTGGCAACGCATTCCAAAGCTTGGGACCCCTGACGGATGTTGCCTTATCAGCCAGGATTGTCCGTCTCCTTGGAACCACCAAATGACTGCTCTGTCTAGTTGGACGTATTCTTCTCTGTTGTATGGTCTCTAGTGGTAATATTCTGGCAGGTATATGTCCATGCAATACTTTGAAAATAAACAAACAAACATCAAAGATCAGTTTGCTCTCAAGTTTCAACCACTTCATCTCATTTATGTATGGTGTGGCGTGATCATATTTTCTCCCAAGACCCGCAGCAACCTTTGACGCAAAATTCTGAATTTTTTGTGTTTTTTGCATGTTTGAAGAGCAGTAGGATATTACACTCATCGCTAAAGCTTCAACAATTAGCTTTCTACTGTTTCTATCAAAATTATCTTTGTTTTTATTTAAGAAATACAGTATGCCATTTGCCTTCCTACATATATTGTCAGTATGATTATTGAAAGAAAAATATCTGTCCATAGTTACTCCGAGATTTTTTACATTTTCACTTGGTTTAATGTCAGTGCCATTTGTCTTAATGCAAAGATTCTCTGGTAAATGGTTTATGTATTGGCGAGAGCCTATAAATAAAAATTTAGTTTTGCTTGCATTCATTTTTAGACCATTCTCTGAAAAATATTTATTTACTTTCTCTAAATTTCTTTCGGCTCTGTCAACAATGTACACTAAATTTTCTATCTTACCCGAATGAAGATATTGTGCATTGTCCGCATATTGAACGAGCATATCACTCTCATTTAGTTCAGCCAGGTCATTTACAAAATGTTAAATAGAACTGGACCTAGGATCGAGCATTGGGGAACTCAGTACTCAACCTTTTGTTTACTAGAAATATGGTCACTTATTTTTACTGACTGAGTTCGAGCAGTTAAATAGTCATCAAAGAAAAAATCATCTATTCCATATTGCATCATCTTTTGCATAAGTAAACTATGGGATACAAAGTCAAATGCCTTCGAAAGGTCACATAAAGTGAGCAAAGATATTTTCTTATTATCCACATTCATATAAATTTCTTCGCATATTTTGGTTAGGCAGTCTCTGTGGATAACTGTTTTCTAAAGCCGTGTTGAGTGACCGATAGGATGTCATTTGACTCCAAATAATAATATAACTGATCGCATACAACACTCTCTAATACCTTTGACATGACTGATAGCAAAGATATGGGTCTAAAATTGCTGGGATCATCCAAATTACCTTCCTTATAAAGTGGATTTACAATACTGTACTTCCATTCATCTGGTACCTTACCGTTACAATCGAAGTATTTATTAATATCGTGAGGTAAAAGCCTATAACGGGCATAGAATCTTTTAAAAAACGAGTGAAGAAAGATATAAAAGACTGTGATCATCATCCTCTTCAGCACCTACGCGTTCAACTACATCTGTTTCAGCTCCACAATGCAGGGGCAACCTTCCAAAGACTGATGGACAAACTGCTGAGCGACCTCCCACTCTGCGTAATCTGCATCTATGACATCCTTGTATTTAGCCCCAACCTCAAGCAACATCTCATTAGACATCAAGAAAGTACCACAGATACTCAAAGAAAACAGACTCAGAGTAAGGAAGGACAAATGCGAATGGGCAAAGAAAACAGTGGAATTCCTGGGAGATCAAGTAACCCAGAAGTCATTAAACCCCCTACCAGAAAAAGTAAAAGTAATCACCAACTTCCAAAACCAACAACAATTAAAGCAGTGTAAGAATTTTCAAGATGTAAAAAACTGGATGAGAGAATTCATCCTGTGTCAGACGTCAAAAATCTCAAGACATGTTGAGAGCGGGATAAGAGAATTTAACACAACACACCGTCAACTTGCCCGCATCCACATCAACATAATTGCACCCCTACCCTTCTCCAAGGGTTACAGATATCTGTTCATTATCATAGACAGAAATATCAGGTGGCCTGAGGCAATACCTATACGACAACAGACAGTGGAAAGCTGCATGAAGCCCTTATCGGATGGATCAGCAGGCACGGAGTCCCACAGATCATCACAAGTGACATGGGAGCCAACTTCACGTCCGCCCTGTGGAACGCCCTTGCAGACAGTTTGGGGACAAAAATAACACACACAATGGCCTACAACCCAGAAGCTAACAGCATCATCAAGAGGCTACACTGGACATTAAAAGCATCACTCACACCAGATGTCAAGGCAAGAGCTGGAGAAATGAGTTGCCGTGGGTCCTGCTGGACCTAAGAACAACACCGTATGCAGCATGCAACGCATCTCCAGCGGATCTCCCTATACAACCAAGCATTAACATTGCCAGCAGACGTCTTTCAAGATCAAAAGAGCACCCCATCCCCATCTGACACCAGAAAAGAGATAGAAAGGACCTACCACATGACCAGAAACGTGTACATACACTGAGCTGCAGAATGCAAAATATTCATTCATGTGGGCAGACACACACAGAACTCCTTCTCCCCAGCCTACTCAGGACCATACAACATCATCCAGAGATGACACAAGGCATACCAGATGACAGTAGATGGCAGAAGAAAGTGCATTTGAGTCTATCAGTCGAGAAACATGCCAAGCGCCATCCTGGGCCACAGTATTTTTTAATCTAATTTATTATATTTTTTAAAAAATGGCACTTGGCATGTTTCTCTACTGAAAAGCTCATTTCCATCGATAGTCTGAAGCCAGCATACGTACAACCTTAGGTCTCTCCAAGGAGGGGGGAAGTCCTGCAGGGTTCACACGTGGACCCCACACACCATCACACCAGCCAGTAATCCCACATCAATGACCCCACACACCAACTCGTGGACGAAAGGAACATAGCATCTGTCATGCATCATTTGTACATAGATCTCCATTATTATTATTGTAATATAAAATGTATCATTATCATCATACACATTGCACTCTCCGCCTCTCAGCCATATGTATATTAACTTCAGTCCAGTATTATGTACCAATTCATACGTATACCTCCATTTGCCAACAAACACAAGTGATTGTGTTTAATCTATGTTTCTTCCTGCCTGATGTCAGGCGTTACATTTCTACTCACAAGAGTTATTGACCTGTGTGTTTGTTGTTGGAATAAATTAGTAAGATGTGAACTCTAGCCCTTACTCATACCCATCGTTACAACATTATGTATGTAATCATCTATATCTGTTTTTGTGTGTATGTATGTAGCTCTATGCCTTTTTCGAAAAACAGGATATAGTAAAGGTGCTTATGTCTTACACTAAATATTAATGAATTTTAAAGAAGAGCAGGTTGATGGATGTGATCGTTATAAGAGGAGAAGCTGGAGGAAAGCAATCATCTTAAATAAGTTCCAAATTCAAACCTTCCAAACACAGAGAGAAAGCTTCAGAATTCTCATGGAAGTTGCCCTTTCGCATAACCGAATTTAGGGTATAAAAATAAAAAGCATTACATTTACTCTATTTGCATGCTTCTTCCTTTCGTTCCAGTACCTTTTCCACCTCATCTGACTGGCGTTTTTTCTTTCTCACTGGTCTCCTTCTTCTGTAAACTTTTAAATTACTCGTAATTTACTTGTTATTTTTTCATCCTCGATCATTAGGTGATCAAATAGCTGAGAAACGCCACGGCATCTTATTTATCTATGCTAAACACTTTACACTATTTTCATATCTGCAGATCTGACGCTCTTTCAACCCTTCTGATTCCATGGATGATATGAAAACACGTGGCAATATATATATATATATATATATATATATATATATATATATATATATATATATATATATGTGTGTGTGTGTGTGTGTGTGTGTGTGTGTGTGTGTATGTATGTATGCATGTATGTGTATATATATTCGCTGGAGAGTGAGTAGAAACATAGGAAATTACTAACTTTTATAAAAGCCTTCCTTTACTGACCTGATTATCTTAGTGATTATTCTTTTGTCATGATTTAACATTAATCTCATGTGTTACTATGTGTTTGTAAATTGGCTGAACGTTGATTTTTAATGTAGATGGTTCCTTTCTTTAGCAGAATGTTTCAATGGAACCAAGGCTAAGTTGAAGTTGTCACGCATCTGCACAGACATGTGTGTAACATAGCCATAGTGGGAAGTGGTCATTTAAAAAGGTACTCTGACAGAAAGACATTGGAGGTGTTACTGACAGACTTTTTAACTAATGCTGTTAGATTTGGAAACTTTGCGGGAAGCGGGAGTTAATTCCCACATATTATGTTTCCTTAATGTGGTTTAGTTTGCTCTTTTTGGGATAAAACTTAATTGGGATTAATTATCTATTATGCATAATTTCATTTACGTGTCTCATTGTTAGTCTTGCATAATAAACTCTATTTTTAAAGGATGGGTTTCTTTTGTTTTACATCCATATTTTAGTAGTTGGTTTGAGAGAGAGAGAGAGAGAGAGAGAGAGAGAGAGAGAGAGAGAGAGAGAGAGACAGAGAGAGAGAGAGAGAGAATGTTCTCTCGAAGGTCAACGTTACCGGGTGGACCAACGTAAATGGGCAACTTCGGAAGGTAAGCAAAAACAAAGTTGTATGTGTTTCCACACACACACACACACACACACACACACACACACACATATATATATATATATATATATATATATATATATATATATATATATATATATATATATATATATATATATATATATATATATACATATATATATATGTATGTATGTATGTATGTGTGTGTGTATGTTGACAAACCTTTCGTACTCAACCATAAAGGACCATTGACATAAGGTTTGTAAAATTAATGTAAATATTGAAGATTTGATAGGCATATTTGAAAATGAAATTAGATTAGCAGATTCCTTGTATTTAAGAAAATTAAATCCTCTTTAAAAAGGACACGTCCATATTCCTTCGGAAGCAATTTAATGTTATTAATGTTTTATTATAAATGTTTTATATACGTATACTCATTAGTAATATTTCGTCATTTTAAGTGCTTTAGGACAGAAAATTAACAGTGATGTTTGAAGCGTGGTTTTAAGAAAATGATAGCAGGACAACATATATCTTAAATTAGAAGATGTTTTGGCTTGTCCTCGTCCTCTGATTTATATATATATATATATATATATATATATATATATATATATATATATATATATATATATATATATATATATATATATATATATATATATATATATATATATTTCCTGTCACACACACACACACACACACACACACACACACATATATATATATATATATATATATATATATATATATATATATATATATATATATATATATATATATATATATATATATATATATATATATATATATATATATATATTTTTACAAATATTACTGCTGTTCGCCCTCGTAACTTTTGATTGTAAAATATCAGCCTGACTGAGACCGGGAAAAGACGTTGTCTATATAGGACATCTTCAGTTCAAACTCTTAACGTCCGTTGGAGAACGGGATAGGAAGTTAGGCCTTCCACCCTATAAAAAATTTCCATATTCAACCTTTAAAAATAGGTGGTCCTAAGGTCCTTTTTTCCTTTTTTCCTGTCTCTCGTGGCGAATGTTTTAACAAAGCGTAGACGCCTAAGGCATGACTGATAGGCCTGTTTTGACCCAGGCCGGTCAGGGGAATCCAGAGAGAGAACCAAGCTTTCGGAGATAACACGTCCAGTTGGACCTCTTCCCCGATTTCTTTGTCTATTATTCTATTAGTGAAGTGAAGAAACAGATTGCAAGAACTCCACTCCTCGGTCGTTGATGCGCACAACGTTCGTCCTAAGGTAAAGTCGCTTTTTGTTCAAAACTTCGCCCATTCTTTATCCTTTGTTTTCTGTATTTCAAATTTCCTTTGTTCCCCCTTCAGCCACCACTTACGGTATATGTGTTTACGAAGTCTAGATTAAGCCTAATTATATGTTGTTAGCTTCAACCCCGTTATTCCAGTAAAATACCTAGGATTTAGGGTAAGCAAAATCAGGTTAAATCTCGATGCTTTTGTATGCCTCGCGTCCGAATGTTTGGAAGAACCGTTGCGTTTAAAATCAAATTCATCTCAAATATTCTTTGTTAAGGTTAATAACCCTTAACTGGCGACCTTTGGCTAATTAACGACTGTCTTTGAGGTTAACTTTTGGCTTCAAGTGGCAGGTTACGTGTAATCTTGGTTTGCAGGGCCGTAAAAATTACGTAAATTGAATAACACATGATCAACCAAGACCTCACACGTAACATTGGCGACCTTGCGTAGAATCTAAAGTACATTTTAGAGAAAGAATCTGGAGAAAAGGAAATTAAAATTACATTAATTCCAAAAATAAAAGTCAGATATCGAACTCCATTTCATTCTTCCAAACAAGGAACGAGGCATAATAATAAGCAGTAAAGAGAATAGTAATAACAAGTGTAGCGAGAATTAGCGAGGAAAGGGTGCAACTTATAAGAGCAGAGAATCACAATTTGTGTCGTTACTAAGGCCAAATCGCGGAGCCCAGTTCATATACACAAAGTAATGTAGAAATCGCGTCGGCAATTCCGATCGTTATTGTTTGCATATAGCGGGAATCATTCAAAACCGTGTCAGTGAAGTAGCAAACGAACTGAAATAGTAATTTTACAATAAAGGTACCGTTCAACAACGTAAATTTACGCAGGCAGGCTAGCATTTCTCTTTTCATTCTTTGTTTAATGTCCGGGTGAGAATAGGATAACAAAAGACACAAAGTTGTTGGTAATTTAGTTTTCCATCCGTAACGTAAAACGCTATGCATGAGTGGTATATTTAAAGTAAAATCTGGATACCTGCATTTGTTTCGTTGTTTTTGGATTTGTTTGAAAAAGAAAATACCCGCCATCTTGGATTCCTCCGCCGTGTTCGCGGTTGTTTTGAAATTGTTCGAACTGTTTGTGAGAGAACGGCCATTTTGGGGTTTCCTTCGCCGCCGAGGTTGTTTTGAAATTTAGGCCTAACGGGATTTTCCGCCATCTTAAGACCTTGTTATTGTCATTCTCTGTTGTGACCACTCTGCTCCCAGCCCTTTTGGAACTACTTTCTCGGCGTAGCAGAAGTTAGACAGACTTCGGTAGAAAAAAAAAAACAAAAGATAATTTAGGCAGGGAAAGATAGGCCTTAGTTAGGAGTAATACCACAAGTTCCTATACAAATACCTGCTATAAAAATCATATAAAGAAAATTTAAAATTTTTACGATAAACTTTTGTGACGTCGGCTCCCGGGAAAATTAAGATAATAAAGTAATCCCTAAGGAAGCCAAGACGACGCATCTATATCATTTTATTAAGATCCATGCCATTGTGCATGTATAAAATCTTTGTTTACATGTTCTCAAGCAGCAAGAAATTCGCTGATTGAAAATCTCTCTCTCTCTCTCTCTCTCTCTCTCTCTCTCTCTCTCTCTCTCTCTCTCGTCATTCAAGTAAGCATTCCTAACCTAAGTGTACGTGACCCTCTTCAAAGAAAGAACGGCCGACACTAGGCTAATTAATTCGAATACTTTAACCAAATAAAAGAAACACCTCTGTCCCACAATAGATGAGGACAAGTTAAGAGTAATTACGATACAGTGATAAACTGTCGGTCACGAGTGAGGCCTGCTATCCAGACCGAAGCAAACAGTAGTTTTCACCCTCTGAAAAAGAAGGGCCAGCACTGGGGCCGGTACTGGGACCAGCCACTCACGAGGATCTTTAAAGGGAAAAAAAAAAAAAAAAAAAACCCAAATTCACTTTATTCCACAGTGCCAATAATTTGCAGCACTGTCATCCCTGGAATAATAGCTCTCTCTCTCTCTCTCTCTCTCTCTCTCTCTCTCTCTCTCTCTTTTTACCTTCCCTTTCTCTCTCATTCGATTGTTGCACTCTGCAGGGGTGTAGAGTGCCTTTCCTCCCCATATAGCCTAGTTGGACTCCAGTAGAGGGTCCCTAGGAACACATTGGCACCATAAGTGCCACTAAAGAAAACAAAAGGGAACACAGAAGAGAAGGTTCTTCTGGAACCTAACCTGCACCAGTGCCTAGGGATACTGAGTGCCACCAGTGTGACCTGTACACGGCACACCCAAACTACAGTGCCACCTTTTGAAAGGGTGCCACGTCATTGAAGAGACACTTCCTCGCTGCCCAAGTACGCCCGTCGACCCGGTTAGACGCACTTCCCCACCAGAACCATGGCAGCAGAGCATTATAAAACCTTCCTGGGGCTGGGGACGGCAGGTCTCACCGGCCTCGAACTTACCACCTGGGTTAAGGAGCAAGTGGACGACTTGGCCAAGCGGGAGAAGGAAGAAAGACTCGAGCAGAGGAAGTATGAAGAAGAACGAAGGTGGTGTATGAAGCCGAGCAAAGGCAATATGAAGAGGAAAGAGAAGAAAGAAGGAGACAGCATGAGTTAGCCTGCAAGGAAACTGAGTTAGCCCTAAAGGAGAAGGAGCTCGAGCTTGAGAGAGCAAAAATGGAGAATGCCGAAGCTATGGCTAGCCATCAAGCCTCCAGTCCTACACCTGCTGCATCAAACGCTCCAATTTCGAGCATCAATTCTCTAGTCCCCAAGTGGACTGAGGACGAGCCAGAAGCATGGCTGGAGGAGATCGAGGCTCTTTTCGATAACTACAGCACCACGGAGACGGAGAGAGCCTTAATACTAGCCAAGCATATGGAGGGAAAAGCCAAGGCAGCGCTTATACTCACTGGAGAAGAGCCAGAGAGGCAACATGGCGGAAGTTCGTAGAGTCATTACCAAGGCCTACGAGATAACCCCAGAAAAATGGAGACAACGGTTCTGAGGTCTTGCCAAGGAAGTTGGCTGGTCTTGGACGGAATGGGCATGTCACAAAACCCAGTCCGCACGCGCTGGTTCGACTCCTTGGCCTGCACGACGTTTGAGGATCTTTTCAATCGGAACATGCTAGAAGACCTTTTCCAATGTGTGCCAGGGCCCCTTGCAGTATATCTTAACGATAAACAGCCCTCCACACTTATGGAAGCTTGTCGCATGGCTGATTCGTGGGAAACCTTCAATCAGTCGCATAGCACCTCTCAGAAGCGAATCATCCCTCCGGCCTACCTCTCGAACTCCACTCGCCCAAGAATGGACTGCCTAGCAAGACCCTGTGCAACTATTGCAAGAAGGGGGCCACGCTGAAGCTGAATGCCGATACAAACTCGGCACTAATAAGCAGCCTAACCCTACCAGCCAGAACTCCGCTCCCGATTCATCCGCTCAGCCCTCTCCTCCAACAGTTGCTGCAGGCCACCGAGCCCATCCAAAAGGCCCGTGCAAATCCTGTGGGGCTGCTAGCCACTACAATGCTGGATCTCCGGCCTGTCCACATCATGTCCCCACCACCAAATTTGTCAACCTAATCAGCACTTCATTTTCTGCTGCTGGTCCGCACCGATCCTTTTACCCCGAGACTGGAAACCCAGTACATCTCGGTGGCCCCTCTTCAGAGCACTAGCCTGCCAGTGACCCTTCCGGTCACAGTAGATACTGCGGCAGACATTAGCCTGATCACTAGGGCCCAAGTGCCAGCCGGTGCCATGGTTGACGAAGAAACCCGGTGGGAAATGAAGTGGATAGAGGGCCACACCATCACCGTTCCTACTGTCCAACTCCAGGTTATGACACCTTGGGGCACGATACCCCACCGCCTCGGCGTGGTAGGTGGAATTCGGCCCGGAGTGGCCTTCTTGTTGGGTCGGGATCTTCTCTAAGCCCGTCCAACGCCACTCCGCAGCCACGTTACCTCCTCCACGGAGGCCCCAGTTGTAACTCCCAAAATGACAAACCTCCACCTTCCGCCCACCAAAGTGGTCCGCGGAAGGGGCGCCACCCAACCTATTTCAGGCCTAGCCCTCTCCAATCGCGAAGGGCTGGCCCACCAAGAGGTCCTCCCCTCCGCGAAGAGAGATTCAGGAGGAGCAGTACCGCTGCAGGACGTGCAAGCGGGCAGACCACTCCACAAATTGGGAGGGCTGCCCAAACAAGCAACGCCCAGCGGACGCCCCAACAAAACTCTAGGAGAGGCTACGATCTCCTGCTGGGGCAGGAATCTCTGCCGCAGCCAAACCCAAGTCGTCCGAGAGGTATTGCACCTCCGGACCCCTTGTCAGGCATGCCTGACCCTCAACTGCTGCCAGTGCCACTTGCGAGCACTGAGCAGTGCCAGACTCCGTCCGCCACAGACGTTGAGCTACCAATGGAAAAGGCCCCTATGCCGGGTCTAAATCATGAGGCGAATCCTCCTCCGGGAGATTTAGGATTCCCCATGCAGTTGATCATCGCGACTGGAGAGCCTCCAGCACCCGAAACTTCTTCTTTGCAAAATTTGAATCCAGGGGATGAACCCCTGGAGGATCGAAATGGTACCCCTCCCTTGGAAGACCAGGAACTGGCATCCTCGGACGCAGAAGTCGAGATCGCTCTCGCTCCGGTTGTCGCAGCAGCCGGAGTAGGGAGTCCTCCCGCAGCTTTTGCAGTTGCCCCTGACTTCGCGCCCGCTAGCCCTTCTGGCCTGTCCCCGGAGTCGGTGCTCTCATCACCTGCTAGGCCAGCTACTGATAGGCCTTGGAGGAAACCGAAGAAGAAGAAGAAGGGGCGGAAGAGAGCCCAGTAGTTGCCGAGCTATAAGCTCATCCTGGCACTAGTGCCCTCTCGGCACAGTGCCCTAACATCTAAGAGTGATCCTGGCCCCTTGCCCAGAGGAGGTAGCCAGTGTGATCTCTTCCTTTCATTGTACCTAGCCTAGGCCACCTTAAAGTACGGTACATCAATTTAGTAACCTTGTTCCTTCCACTTACCACCGAGCCGCAGTAATCATGTAAGTAGCATAACTAATTTCAGTAATCTTAACTATTGTGAAACGAGCCACGATGCTCGTGACACGCATGGCCTAAGACCTCAGTGAGGCACCCATTTATCATATGAGGCAACCCTCATGAATTAACTAGTAAATTTTAATTGTATTAAACATAAACCATGTTGTAATTTAGTTAGAATATGAACTCTTATGTTGGTGCTACGGTCGGGTTAGGATAGGTTAGGCTAGGGAATATCATAGAATGTACCACTAGGCTAGGTCTAAAACACATCTTGATTGTAGGAGGTAGCCAATAATAACCGTGAGCACCTTCCAGTACTATTAGAATTAGGTTAAGTAGTGATTATAGCTCATATCCTATCTAGGGTTAGGTAGTTCTGTAGCTAGGTAGGCTAACCAGGACT
The DNA here is from genome assembly GCF_040412425.1 of Macrobrachium rosenbergii. Taxonomy (NCBI): domain Eukaryota; kingdom Metazoa; phylum Arthropoda; class Malacostraca; order Decapoda; family Palaemonidae; genus Macrobrachium; species Macrobrachium rosenbergii. The sequence goes on from NC_089742.1 coordinate 6,429,872, forward strand.
AATCTGCTCAGGGGAAGGAGAGTAACCTACGAGAGGCGAACAGCTTGCTTAGTATAGACCTTCACGCCCGAAAAGGGAGTGAAGGCCCTCAGTATAGGGAGCTTTTACAAAATATTACTGCTGTTCGCCCTCGTAACTTTTGATTGTAAAATATCAGCCTGACTGAGACCGGGAAAAGACGTTGTCTATATAGGAGCATCTTCAGTTCAAAACCTTAACGTCCGTTGGAGAACGGGATAGGGAAGTTAGGCCTTCCACCCTATAGGAAAATTTCCATATTCAACTTTAAAAATAGGTGGTCCTAAGGTCCTTTTTCCTTTTTCCTGTCTCTCTATGGCGAATGTTTTAACAAAGCGTAGACGCCTAAGGCATGACTGATAGGCCTGTTTTGACCCAGGCCGGTCAGGGAATCGAGAGAGAACCAAGCTTTCGGAGAGATAACACGTCCAGTTGGACCTCTTCCCCCTTTCTTTGTCTATTATTCTATTAGTGAAGTGAAGAAACAATTGCAAGAACTCCACGTCCGGTCGTTGATGCGCACAACGTTCGTCCTAAGGTAAAGTCGCTTTTTGTTCAAAAATTGCCCATTCTTTTATCCTTTGTTTTCTGTATTTCAAATTTCCTTTGTTTTCCCCTTCAGCCACCACTTACGGTATATGTGTTCACAAAGTCTAGATTAAGCCTAATTATATGTTGTTAGCTTCAATCCCGTTATTCCAGTAAAATACCTAGGATTTAGGGTAAGCAAACTCAGGTTAAATCTCGATGCTTTTGTATGCCTCGCGTCCGAATGTTTGGAAGAACCGTTGCGTTTAAAAATCAAATTCATCTCAAATATTCTTTGTTAAGGTTAATAACCCTTAACTGGCGACCTTTGGCTAATTAACGACTGTCTTTGAGGTTAACTTTTGGCTTCAAGTGGCAGGTTACGTGTAATCTTGGTTTGCAGGGCCGTAAAAATTACGTAAATTGAATAACACATGATCAACCAAGACCCTCACACGTAACATTGGCGACCTTGCGTAGAATCTAAAGTACATTTTAGAGAAAGAATCTGGAGAAAAGGAAATTAAAATTACATTAATTCCAAAAAATAAAAGTCAGATATCGAACTCCATTTCATTCTTCCAAACAAGGAACGAGGCATAATAATAAGCAGTAAAGAGAATAGTATAACAAGTGTAGCGAGAATTAGCGTAGGAAAGGGTGCAACTCGAGAGCAGAGAATCACAATTTGTGTCGTTACTAAGGCCGAATCGTTCAAAAACGAGCCCAGTTCATATACACAAAGTAATGTAGAAATCGCGTCGGCAATTCCGATCGTTATTGTTTGCATATAGCGGGAATCATTCAAAAAAAAGTGTCAGTGAAGTAGCAAACGAACTGAAATAGTAATTTTACAATAAAGGTACCGTTCAACAACGTAAATTTACGCAGGCAGGCTAGCATTTCTCTTTTCATTCTTTGTTTAATGTCCGGGTGAGAATAGGATAACAAAAGACACAAAGTTGTTTGGTAATTTAGTTTTCCATCCGTAACGTAAAACGCTATGCATGAGTGGTATATTTAAAGTAAAATCTGGATACCTGCATTTGTTTCGCGTTGTTTTGAATTTGTTTGAAAAAGAAAATACCCGCCATCTTGGATTCCTCCGCTGTGTTCGCGCGGTTGTTTTGAAATTGTTCGAACTGTTTGTGAGAGAACGCCATTTTGGGGTTTCCTTCGCAGGCCTTGGTTGTTTTGAAATTTAGGCCTAACGGGACCTTTCCGCCATCTTAAGACCTTGTTATTGTCATTCTCTGTTGTGACCACTCTGCTCCCAGCCCTTTTGGAACTACTTTCTCAGCGTAGTAGAAGTTAGACAGACTTCAATATCTTAGCTAGAAAAAAAAAACCAAAAGATAATTTAGGCAGGGAAAGATAGGCCTTAGTTAGGAGTAATACCACAAGTTCCTATACGAATACCTACTATAAAAAAAGCATATAAAGAAAATTTTAAAATTTTACGATAAACTTTTGTGACGTCGGCTCCCAGGAAAATTAAGATAATAAAGTAATCCCCTAAGGAAGCCAAGACGACGCATCTATATCATTTTATTAAGATCCATGCCATTGTGCATGTATAAAATCTTTGTTTACATGTTCTCAAGCAGCAAGAAATTCGCTGATTGAAAATCTCTCTCTCTCTCTCTCTCTCTCTCTCTCTCTCTCTCTCTCTCTCTCTCTCTCTCTCTCTCTCGTCATTCAAGTAAGCATTCCTAACCTAAGTGTACGTGACCCTCTTCAAAGAAAGAACGGCCGACACTAGGCTAATTAATTCGAATACTTTAACCAAATAAAAGAAACACCTCTGTCCCACAATAGATGAGGACAAGTTAAGAGTAATTACGATACAGTGATAAACTGTCGGTCACGAGTGAGGCCTGCTATCCAGACCGAAGCAAACAGTAGTTTCACCCTCTGAAAAAGAAGGGGCCAGCACTGGGGCCAGTACTGGGACCAGCCACTCACGAGGATCTTTAAAGGGAAAAAAAAAAAAAAAGAGAAACCCAAATTCACTTTATTCCACAGTGCCAATAATTTGCAGCACTGTCATCCCTGGAATAGCTTACTTCTCTCTCTCTCTCTCTCTCTCTCTCTCTCTCTCTCTCTCTCTCTCTCTCTCTCTCTTTACCTTCCCTTTCTCTCTCATTCGATTGTTGCACTCTGCAGGGTGTAGAGTGCCTTTCCTCCCATATAGCCTAGTTGGACTCCAGTAGAGGGTCCCTAGGAACACATTGGCACCATAAGTGCCACTAAAAAAAACAAAGGGAACACAGAAGAGAAGGTTCTTCTGGAACCTAACCTGCACCAGTGCCTAGGGATACTGAGTGCCACCAGTGTGACCTGTACACGGCACACCCAAACTACAGTGCCACCTTTTGAAAGGGTGCCACGTCATTGAAGAGACACTTCCTCGCTGCCCAAGTACGCCCGTCGACCCGGTTAGACGCCCTTCCCACCAGAACCATGGCAGCAGAGCATTATAAAACCTTCCTGGGGCTGGGGACGGCGGCAGGTCTCACCGGCTCGGAACTTACCACCTGGGTTAAGGAGCAAGTGGACGACTTGGCCAAGCGGGAGAAGGAAGAAAGACTCGAGCAGAGGAAGTATGAAGAAGAAGAATGCCAGAAGGGTGTATGAAGCCGAGCAAAGGCAATATGAAGAGGAAAGAGAAGAAAGAAAGAGACAGCATGAGTTAGCCTGCAAGGAAACTGAGTTAGCCCTAAAGGAGAAGGAGCTCGAGCTTGAGAGAGCAAAAATGGAGAATGCCGAAGCTATGGCTAGCCATCAAGCCTCAGTCCTACACCTGCTGCATCAAACGCTCCAATTTCGAGCATCAATTCTCTAGTCCCCAAGTGGACTGAGGACGAGCCAGAAGCATGGCTGGAGGAGATCGAGGCTCTTTTCGATAACTACAGCACCACGGAGACGGAGAGAGCCTTAATACTAGCCAAGCATATGGAGGGAAAAGCCAAGGCAGCGCTTCGCTCACTGGAGAAGAGCCAGAGAGGCAACATGGCGGAAGTTCGTAGAGTCATTACCAAGGCCTACGAGATAACCCCAGAAAAATGGAGACAACGGTTCTGAGGTCTTGCCAAGGAAGTTGGCTGGTCTTGGACGGAATGGGCATGTCACAAAACCCAGTCCGGTACGCGCTGGTTCGACTCCTTGGCCTGCACGACGTTTGAGGATCTTTTCAATCGGAACATGCTAGAAGACCTTTTCCAATGTGTGCCAGGGCCCCTTGCAGTATATATTAACGATAAACAGCCCTCCACACTTATGGAAGCTTGTCGCATGGCTGATTCGTGGGAAACCTTCAATCAGTCGCATAGCACCTCTCAGAAGCGAATCATCCCTCCGGCCTACCTCTCGAACTCCACTCGCCCGAAGAATGGACTGCCTAGCAAGACCCTGTGCAACTATTGCAAGAAGGGGGGCCACGCTGAAGCTGAATGCCGATACAAACTCGGCACTAATAAGCAGCCTAACCCTACCAGCCAGAACTCCGCTCCCGATTCATCCGCTCAGCCCTCTCCTCCAACAGTTGCTGCAGGCCACCGAGCCCATCCAAAAGGCCCGTGCAGATCCTGTGGGGCTGCTAGCCACTACAATGCTGGATCTCCGGCCTGTCCACATCATGTCCCCCCACCACCAAATTTGTCAACCTAATCAGCACTTCATTTTCTGCTGCTGGTCCGCACCGGATCCTTTACCCGAGAGACTGGAAACCCAGTACATCTCGGTGGCCCCTCTTCAGAGCACTAGCCTGCCAGTGACCCTTCCGGTCACAGTAGATACTGCGGCAGACATTAGCCTGATCACTAGGGCCCAAGTGCCAGCCGGTGCCATGGTTGACGAAGAAACCCGGTGGGAAATGAAGTGGATAGAGGGCCACACCATCACCGTTCCTACTGTCCAACTCCAGGTTATGACACCTTGGGGCACGATACCCCACCGCCTCGGCGTGGTAGGTGGAATTCGGCCCGGAGTGGCCTTCTTGTTGGGTCGGGATCTTCTCTGCGGAAGCCCGTCACCAACGCCACTCCGCAGCCACGTTACCTCCTCCACGGAGGCCCAGTTGTAACTCCCAAAAATGACAAACCTCCACCTTCCGCCCACCAAAGTGGTCCGCGGAAGGGGCGCCACCCAACCTATTTCAGGCCTAGCCCTCTCCAATCGCAAGGGCTGGCCCACCAAGAGGTCCTCCCCCCCCGCGAAGAGAGATTCAGGAGGAGCAGTACCGCTGCAGGATGTGCAAGCGGGCAGACCACTCCACAAATTGGGAGGGCTGCCCAAGCAAGCAACGCCCAGCGGACGCCCCGAACAAAACTCTAGGAGAGGCTACGATCTCCTGCTGGGGCAGGAATCTCTGCCAGCAGCCAAACCCAAGTCGTCCGAGAGGTATTGCACCTCCGGACCCCTTGTCAGGCATGCCTGACCTCAACTGCTGCCAGTGCCACTTGCGAGCACTGAGCAGTGCCAGACTCCGTCCGCCACGGACGTTGAGCTACCAATGGAAAAGGCCCTATGCCGGGTCTAAATCATGAGGCGAATCCTCCTCCGGGAGATTTAGGATTCCCCATGCAGTTGATCATCGCGACTGGAGAGCCTCCAGCACCCGAAACTTCTTCTTTGCAAAATTTGAATCAGGATGAACCCTGGAGGATCGAAATGGTACCCTCCTTGGAAGACCAGGAACTGGCATCCTCGGACGCAGAAGTCGAGATCGCTCTCGCTCCGGTTGTCGCAGCAGCCGGAGTAGGGAGTCCTCCCGCAGCTTTGCAGTTGCCCCTGACTTCGCGCCCGCTAGCCCTTCTGGCCTGTCCCCGAGTCGGTGCTCTCATCACCTGCTAGGCCAGCTACTGATAGGCCTTGGAGGAAACCGAAGAAGAAGAAGAAGGGGCGGAAGAGAGCCCAGTAGTTGCCGAGCTATACGCTCATCCTGGCACTAGTGCCCTCTCGGCACAGTGCCCTAACATCTAAGAGTGATCCTGGCCCTTGCCCAGAGGAAGGTAGCCAGTGTGATCTCTTCCTTTCATTTGTGCATAGCCTAGGCCACCTTAAAGTACGGTACATCAATTTAGTAACCTTGTTCCTTCCACTTACCACCGAGCCACAGTAATCATGTAAGTAGCATAACTAATTTCAGTAATCTTAACTATTGTGAAACGAGCCACGATGCTCGTGACACGCATGGCCTAAGACCTCAGTGAGGCACCCATTTATCATATGAGGCAACTCTCATGAATTAACTAGTAAATTTTAATTGTATTAAACATAAACCATGTTGTAATTTAGTTAGAATATGAACTCTTATGTTGGTGCTACGGTCGGGTTAGGATAGGTTAGGCTAGGGAATATCATAGAATGTACCACTAGGCTAGGTCTAAAACACATCTTGATTGTAGGAGGTAGCCTATAATAACCGTGAGCACCTTCAGTACTATTAGAATTAGGTTAAGTAGTGATTATAGCTCATATCCTATCTAGGGTTAGGTAGTTCTGTAGCTAGGTAGGCTAACCAGGACTAATCTGTTCAGGGGAAGGAGAGTAACCTACGAGAGGCGAACAGTTTGCTTAGTATAGACCTTCACGCCCGAAAAGGAGTGAAGGCCCTCTTAAAGGGGGAGCTTTTATAAATATTACTGCTGTTCGCCCTCGAACATTTTGATTGTAAAATATCAGCCTGACTGAGACCGGGAAAAGCTTCGTTGTCTATATAGGTGCGTCTTCAGTTCAAACCTTAACGTCCGTTGGAGAACGGGATAGGTAAGTTAGGCCTTTTACCCCATAGGAGAAATTTCCATATTCAACTTTAAAAATAGGTGGTCCTAAGGTCCTTTTTTCCTTTTTACCTGTCTCTCGTGGCGAATGTTTTAACAAAGCGTAGACGCCTAAGGCATGACTGATAGGCCTGTTTTGACCCAGGCCGGTCAGGGAGTCCAGAGAGAGAACCAAGCTTTCGGAGAGATAACACGTCCAGTTGGACCTCTTCCCCCTTTCTTTGTCTATTATTCTATTAGTGAAGTGAAGAAACAATTGCAAGAACTCCACGTCGGTCGTTGATGCGCACAACGTTCGTCCTAAGGTAAAGTCGCTTTTTGTTCAAAACTTCGCCCATTCTTTTATCCTTTGTTTTCTGTATTTCAAATTTCCTTTGTTCCCCCTTCAGCCACCACTTACGGTATATGTGTTCACGAAGTCTAGATTAAGCCTAATTATATGTTGTTAGCTTCAATCCCGTTATTCCAGTAAAATACCTAGGATTTAGGGTAAGCAAACTCAGGTTAAATCTCGATGCTTTTGTATGCCTCGCGTCCGAATGTTTGGAAGAACCGTTGCGTTTAAAATCAAATTCATCTCAAATATTCTTTGTTAAGGTTAATAACCCTTAACTGGCGACCTTTGGCTAATTAACGACTGTCTTTGAGGTTAACTTTTGGCTTCAAGTGGCAGGTTACGTGTAATCTTGGTTTGCAGGGCCGTAAAAATTACGTAAATTGAATAATACATGATCAACCAAGACCCTCACACGTAACAATATATATATATATATATATATATATATATATATATATATATATATATATATATATATATATATATATATATATATATATATATATATATATATATATATATATATATATATATATATATATATATATATATATATATATATATATATATATATTTATATATATATATATATATATATATATATATATATATATATATATATATATATATATATATATATAATCATATATATATATATATATATATATATATATATATATATATATATATATATATATATATATCTAATATATATATATATAATATATATATATATATATATATATATATATATATATATATATATATATATATATATATATATATATATATATATATATATATATATATATATATATATATATATACAGTATTGTGTGTGTGTTGTATGTATGTATGTATGTATGTATATAAAGATTGTGTTTATTTCTCATCATTTCCTGTGTCAAATAATAGAATGAGTCCTCCACCTCAGCTTGCTACACTTTTAGAATCTACAAACTTAAACTGATAAATGAAGAAGTTTTGAAATTACCAAGTTTCTGTACGATCATTAAATATGACACATCTACATAAACGCTTGTATAATGACAATGTTCTAGCATCAACGAACAAAATCTGATCAGTCTTTTAGAAGGGTGGTTCATTAACAACTTATGCTACTATTTACTTGAAAAAATGTTGACACCATCAAAATAACAGGTAAAGTGATTTCGTTATCAGTTTTACAATTCTTACTACACTATTCATCGATTTTCCTCTCCTGGAAATAACAAGCACGTTTTCTGAGATTTACAATCCTTTTGAACAATGAATTTTACAGTGCCTTTTTAATAATGAATCATTGAAGCGTTGTAATTCAGTCACTGAATACTGAAAGGAATAAAAAAGTGCTACAAACCTTCCAGTTTATAAATGACCTTAAAACATAACTTTCAATCCCTTACATTTTAAAAATACGCCTTTTTTCTTGTTCAAAAAACGGAAATATAAAATCAGAAAAACTAGAGAATTGATAACTCTTGTAAAAATAACATAAATTTTATAATTATTATTCATTCATTCGAAAGAATAATATGTCCATGTGCCTAAATTTCATACCTATTTTTCTTTCAGCGGTTATTATTCTCACCCTAACCATGTACTGTATATTCTAACCAGCTTCTGTCCTGTTTCTAGAAAGCGAGAATTTAATCTAGGCAAGTGCTTCAAAAGGAAGGCCCCCCACCCCCACTTTTTTTACTGCCTTAACACCAGCTAAACTTTTCACAAGGTAGATTCCTTGAGCAGCACACTGAAAATTTAGTGACGTGTATGAATATCGAACAAAGAGCTTCAAAGTGGACTTAAAAAGTTGTTCATTCAGAAAGCACTATATATCTTAAATACTTTACCTTCAGAGCCATTCTTCAATATCCGTTCCTTTAGCATGCATCATTTTGTAATATGGTATCTCTCTTATTATTTTCTAATATATTGTATGGTATGACAGAGTCTGCCGTAAATTTATAATTTGACTACTCTTCCTGGTAATATTATATCAAATATAACAGACCTTCATCGTTCGAAAATATGATATTGTAGCTGACTGCAGTAAAATATCAACACAAAACCAGAATGGAGATTTTTATAACCAGTTTAGTTGCGCCTAAAAATATTTTTTTACAAGTATTTTCATCCGAGAATCTAAGTTTCATTTTATTGCATAAGCGTTGCATTATTGCAGCACGATCTTCATCAGTTAATTCATATATGTTTTTCGATTCTCCAGTGTTTGACACCATCTGATTTCTTCCACTATCACTGGATGATGAAGACACTGCAAATTGAGGACAATGACATTGTCTCTGATCCTCTGCATACGACGCTTCTATAGAACCCAGTCGTTTCCCGGAAGTCGATCTGAACAAACTGTCATCAGCGCTGGTGTTGGCAGACGTAATGTGATGAGGCTGAGCCACTCCTCCATCTGTGTCTGTTGATTCAATCAATAGAGATGCTCCTCAAGATAGCGTTGCTGCTTCTGAACTCCGGGTCACGATAGTGTCATTCGTCGGGTTGCTGCTGATTCTTCTTTTATTGTAATTATTTTGATTCATTTGCAATTTCTTTTGCAGTCTGTGCTTTTATCGTGGTGGTATAAGTTAATTCAAGAAGTTAATGCAGCGGCTGATTCAGCAAGTGTTAATTTAGTTGTCATTGTTCTTATCGTCATTGCAGCTATAATTTTAGGCGATACCTGGAAAATGTCACCTTGAATGTTACGTTTCTTGTAGATGCTTTTTTCTTATGCTATGGCTGTCATTAATGATTTCCGCAATGGAACGATATATACAAATTATTTTAAAGGCTGTTAAATTAAGACACTTCTGCTATTAATAACAGTTAATGCTACGAAATTTAGTTTCTAGTCACACATTTGATTGAAAATGTTCAACAGTTACCGGTAATTACTGTTCATAAAAAAGTTGATACCATATCCTTTTTAGCAATTTGTGGACCGGAACGTCCATAGGAATATTTATAAAACCCCCCCTCTTAAATGATTCCTGAGAAATCATCCTTCGAGGATGGAGGCAAAGTCGTCTTGATGCGGTAATAAATTATCCTCTTACACGGTTGGACGTAAAGTTCTATATAATTCATAATTTCATTTTTCAAATTTCTTTTAATGGCCCACTTGTTATATACCTTCTGTGTAAACACAACACGTTTGATGAAGAGAATGGCCATGGGTGGATAGTAATTCAGAAAACGAAAGTCAAATAAAATTAGTAAATCAAACACTTGGCAAATCTGCCTCTGCTTCCGAATTACTTCATATCAGTAGAGGAAGGATAAAGGCAACAACAGCTTTTCAGAACGAAAAAAACTCTTTGATCAATCGCGTTTGCGAAACAACGACGTTTCTTCAAATAAAGAATGATGGCGGCTCCAGAGATAAATATGGAACAGTCCGCTAGTCATGTCTCATTTACATACACTCTTTTGCTTTTTCGACATTATGGCCTTTTTAATGCCTCTGTGAAAATATGTATATCTGTCTGCCTAACACCCTCTGGTAATTCCTTTCCTCCTCCTTCTTACCAGTTTGGTGTTACACCAAAATTTCACCAACGCAGCTCGCTGCATTTTTTATCACCAAAATCATTTCATGCATATATATATATATATATATATATATATATATATATATATATATATATATATATATATATATATATATATATATATATATATATATATATATATATATATATATATATATATATATATATATATATATATATATATATATATATATATATATATATATATATATATATATATATATATATATATATATATATATATATATATATATATATATATATATATATATATATATATATATATATATATATATATATATATATATATATATATATATATATATATATATATATATATATATATATATATATATATATATATATATATATATATATATATATATATATATATATATATATATATATATATATATATATATATATATATATATATATATATATATATATATATATATATATATATATATATATATATATATATATATATATATATATATATATATATATATATATATATATATATATATATATATATATATATATATATATATATATATATATATATATATATATATATATATATATATATATATATATATATATATATATATATATATATATATATATATATATATATATATATATATATATATATATATATATATATATATATATATATATATATATATATATATATATATATATATATATATATATATATATATATATATATATATATATATATATATATATATATATATATATATATATATATATATATATATATATATATATATATATATATATATATATATATATATATATATATATATATATATATATATATATATATATATATATATATATATATATATATATATATATATATATATATATATATATATATATATATATATATATATATATATATATATATATATATATATATATATATATATATATATATTGAATGCTTGTGTGTATGATAGTCTGTGTCTGCAAATGCATGTTCATCGTATCTGCATGTCTGTGTGTGTTCATATATAATTGCATAAAGTTTTGCATCTTTCCTAACCAAATAATTTTCAAGTACTCATATATATATATATATATATATATATATATATATATATATATATATATATATATATATATAGTATATAATGAATGCTTGTTTGTGTGTAAAACTGTGTCTGTTTTGCATGTTCAACGACACACACACACACACACACACATTTTGAGCATGTCTGTGTGTGTACATATATAAATGCATAAAGTTTTGCATCTTTCCTAACCAAATAATTTTCAAGTACTCATATATATATATATATATATATATATATATATATATATATATATATATATATATATATATATATATATATATATATATATATATATATATATATATATATATATATATATATATATATATATATATATATATATATATATATATATATATATATATATCTTTTACTGTAATACCTATATATCATATATAGTGTAATATGAATATAATTTATAAGGCCCATAAAACACTATTTGAACATTAATACAACCATATATTTCAGCACTTCCTTCTGTGCTCCTGTTCACTGGTAAAATATGGACAGACGAAATGTTACAAAAGTATATATACAAAGCATATGTAGGTGTGGCATTAAGTCTCCGATGGTATATAGGTGACCGTTCCCAAGAAGGAGGGAAATAAACAATTCCCTGGTGGATTTTGGCCTCATTAACTCCTGTTTTGCGATTCGTCTGGTGGTTGTTTCCTGGAGGACCAGTTTGAGAAGAGGTTTAAGGATTAACCCATCGATTTCATCTGCTTTCCAATGTCCTCCTGACAAGTTCATATTGTTGGTTTGATTGATGATAGCAGCTCCCAGCACCTTTCTTTTGTACGGACAGCTACTTTTGAAAACCAGCTCCACCCCGCTCCAATTTATGGAATGGCCTCTATCCCTGATATGTAGAAAAATCCCTGATCTCTCTGAAGCATACCGTACCAACCTTTTGTACTCTGTTAATCTTTTTGTAGGGGCCTGGCCATCTCTCCCACGTAAATCTCATTACAATTGCTACATGGAATCTTGTAAGCTCTGGCTTCTTCCCCTTTTTTATTTAAGTATACATTAAAGAGCGAGCTCCCGATGGATTTGGGATAATGGAAGATAAAAGGATTGTTAGACCTGAGTTGTTCTGTGGCTTTTTGGATGTTTTCGTTATACGGAAGCTTTATTTTGTTGTTAAAATCTATTTGTCTGTTGTGAGTGGGACCTTTGTAGTATATTTTATTCGCTTTGTTAATAGCCTTCTCGATAATGTGGGAAGAGTAGAGCATTTGCATTAGGTGTTGGCGGATCGTGTTGAATTCTTTATCTAGGTACCCATTGGAACATTTTCCTCTTGGCATAGATAAAACTTTAAAATTTATCAACCTCTGTTTAACTAACAACGCGTTCTCTTTCAATGGCAATTTTTACAAAAAAAAATTTGTCTGTAGCATGGGAAGTCCCCATCACCCCTTTTAGCAAACTTGTACATGGAATATTTTGAAACAGAAATTTTGTTGTCAATCAAACCCCGCAATATGATCTGGCTTAGATACGTAGATGATATTTTTACTTTCTGGGACAATAGCTGGCGAGACTTCAATGAATTTTTTAATAGACTAAATTCACTAGTTCCAACCATAAAATTCAAAACTGAATGGGAAAAGGAAGGAAAATTGCCGTTCCTAGATGTACTGATCATAAGAGAACAGAACAGATATGCCTTCGCAGTATATAGGAAACCCACTTTCGCTGTTTCCTATATTCATTTCTTAAGCTACCACGATGTCTCCATAAAGATCATGGTAGGGTGCAACTTATTCCTCAGGGGCTTAAATATGTTCAAATGGGTACCTAGATAAAGAATTCAACATGATCCGCCAACACCTAATGCAACTGCTCTACCCACCCCACATTATCGAGAAGGCTATTAACAAAGCGAATAAAACTTACTACAAAGGTCCCACTCACAACAGACAAATAGATTTTAACAACAAAATAAAGCTTCCGTACGACGAAAACATCCAAAAAGCCACAGGACAACTAAGGTTTAACAATCCTTTTATCTTCCATTATCCCAAATCCATCAGGAGCTCGCTCGTTAACGTATACTTAAATGAAAAAGGGGAAGAAGCCGGAGTTTACAAGATTCCATGTAGCAATTGTAACGAGATATACGTAGGAGAGACAGGCAGGTACCTCTCGCAAAGATTAACAGAGCACCAAAGGTCTATACGGTATGCTTCGGAGAGTTCAGGGATTTTTCTACATATCAGGGATAGAGGTCATTCCATAAATTGGAGCGGGGCGGAGCTGGTTTTCAAAAGTAGCTGTCCATACAAAAGAAAGATGCTGGGATCTGGTATCATCAATCAAACCAACAATATGAACTTGTCAGGAGGACATTGGAAAGCGAATGTAATCAACGGGTTAATTATTAAACCTCTTCTCATACAGGTGCTCCAGGAAACACGACCACCAGACGAATTGCAAAAAAGGAGTTAATGAGGCCAAAACCACCAGGGAATTGTTTATTTCCTCCTTCTTGGGAACGGTCATCTGCATACCATCGGAAACTTAATGCCACACCTACATATGCTCTTGTATATATACTTCTGTAACATTTCATCTGTCCATATTTTTACAGTGAACAGGAGCACAGAAGAAAGTGCTCGATATATATGGTTGCAACGTTCAAATAGTGTTTTATGGGCCTTCTTATATATATATATATATATATATATATATATATATATATATATATATATATATATATATATATATATATATATATATATATATATATATATATATATATATATATATATATATATATATATATAAGTGTGTGTGTGTTTGTGCATGTATATATATAATATATATATATATATATATATATATATATATATATATATATATATATATATATATATATATATATATATATATAAGATATTTAATTATATTTTTAGGAAAAATTCAAAAACTTTATGTATTTACATACTCACACACATACGGACATGTACACACACACACACACATATATGTGTATATATATATATATATATATATATATATATATATATATATATATATATATATATATATATATATATATATATATATATATATATATATATATATATATATATATATATATATATATATATATATATATATATATATATATATATATATATATATATATATATATATATATATATATATATATATATATATATATATATATATATACTGCATTTTCATGTCATGCTACATGATGCAACAAAGTCATATCATCTAATAGAATCAGAAGAATTTTTCAGATCTACCAATATGAAAATGCTGTAAAATGTTTAGTATACAGAAATAAGATGCTGTGGCATTTCTAAGCTATTTGGTCAAATAATGATCGAGGATGAAAAAGTAACAAGAAAATTATCAGTAATTTAAATGTTTACAGAAGAAGGACACCAGTGAGAAAGAGAAAACAACAGCTGGATGAGGTGGAATGGATGATGGAATGAAAGGAACAAGCACGCAAATAAAGTAAATGTAATGCTCTTGATTTTTATATCCTAAGTTTGGTTATGCTAAAGGGCTACATCCATGAGAATTCTGAAGTTTTCTCTCTGTATCTGGAAGATTTCAATTTGGCATTTACTTAGGATGATTGGTTTCCTCCTACTTATCCTCTTATAAAGATCACATTCATGAACCTGCATTTCTATAATATTCATTAATGTTTAGTATAAAACATAAGCATCTTTATTATATCCTGTTTTTAGAAAAAGTATAGATCTACATACATACACACAAGAGCAGAGATGGATGGTTACATACATGATGTTGTAATGATGGATATGAGTATGGGCCAGAGCTCACATCTTACTAATTTATTCATACAACTAACGCACAGGTCAATAACTCTTGCAAGCTGACATGTAACGCCTGACATCAGGCAGGAAGAAACATAGATTAAACACAATCACTTATGTTTGTTGGCAGATGGAGATATACATTTGTATCAGTACATAATACAGGACTGAAGTTAATATATATAAGGCTGAGAAGGTGGCAGTGCAATGTGTTTGATTATGAAGATACATTTGATATGACAATAATAATAAAGGAGATATATGTACAAATGTTGCATGATAGAGGCTGTGTTTCTTTCGTCAGTGCTTTGGAACTCGGGGTCGTTGTTGTGGGATTACTGGCCAGTGCGACAAAAGTGTGTAGGGTCCACACATGGAGAAGCCTACAATGGAAACCCACGTTGTTCTGCCGTTTACTGTCGTCTGGTACGCTTTGTGTTGTCTCTGGATGATGCGGTATGGTCCTAAGTAGGCTGGGGAGGGGGGAGGAGGTTTCTGTGTGCGTTTACCCATATGAATGCATGTTTTGCATTCTGTAGCTCTTTGGAATATGCACATTTCTGGTCACGTGGTAGGCTGTCTTGGCTGGCATTATCCTTTCTACCACTTTTTGGGTGTCAGATGGGAATGTTGGGCTCTAATGACCTTGATAGATGTCTGCTGGTAATGTTAGTGGTTGGCTGTATAGGGCTTCTGCTGGAGATGCGCTGAATGCTGTGTGTGGTGTCGTTCTTAGGCCCAATAGGACCCACGGTAACTCATTTCACCATATCCCGCCTTGACATCTGGGGTGAGTAATGTTTTTAATGCTTGGTGTAGCCTATCAATGATGCCTTTAGTTTCTGGGGTGTAGGCTATTGTGTGTGTTATTTTTGTTCCCAAACTGTCTGCAATGGTGTTCCACAGGGCAGATGTGAAGTTGGCTCCTCTGTCACTTGTGATGATCTGCAGGTCTCCGTGCCCGCTAACCCATCCGATGAGGGCTCTCACGCAGCTTTCTGCCATCTGTTGTCATATCGGTATTGCCTTGGCCCACCTGGTATTTCTGTTTATGATGGTGAACAGGTATCTGTATCCTTTGGAGGTGGGTAGCAATCCTACTATGTCAACGTGGATGTGGGCAAGTCGGCGGCGTGTTGTGTTAAACTCTCCTATCCAACTCTCAATGTATCTTGAGATTTTTGACATCTGACACAGGATGCATTCTCTTATCCAGTTTTTTACATCCTGAAAATTCTTACACTGCTTTAATTGTTGTTGGTTTTGGGAAGTTGCTAATCGCTTTTATTTTTCTGGCAGGGGTTTAATGCCTTCTGTGCTTACTTGATCTCCCAGGAATTCCACTGTTTTCTTTGCCCATTCTCATATTTCTTACCTTACTCGGAGTCCGGTTTCTTTGAGTAACTGTGGTACTTTCTTGACATCTCTGAGATGTTGCTTGAGGTTCGGGCTAAATATAAGGATGTCGTTGACGTAGACTACACAGACTGTGAGGTCGCTGAGCTGTTCATCCATCAGTCTTTGAAAGGTTACCCCTGCGTTGTGAAGGCTGAAACAGCTATAGTTGAATGTGTAGGTGCCAAATGGGTCGATAATTGAGGCCTTTTCTATATCTTCCTTCACTCTTGGGACTTGGAAGCATCTTTTCAGCAGGTCTATTTTTTGGTGAAGATCTTTGCTCCGTTCATTTGGTTGGTTGGTTATGTCTGCTATGTTTTACAAAATTATCTATCTGGCTTTGTTTTAACATTTAGTCACCTGTAGTCTCTGCACAGAAGCTATATTCCTTTGGGTTTAGGTATCATGTGAAGGAGTGATGCCCATGGGCTGGGGCCTTTTTGGCGTATACCTACTTCCTCCATATCTTTGAACACTCGTTTGGCATAGGTGATTTCTCTGGGGCTAAACGTCTAAAGCATGAGCGCCTCTGGGGTCCTTCCATTTCTATGTGGTGCTGGATGTTATGTTTGCTGGTTTGGTTAAGTCTTGATGCAGGTCATCTTTGAACACCTCTTTGTAGCTTTGTAGGAGTTGTCATATATCTGGCGGTGGCGCGGCAGCACCGACTGGGCATATTGATCATCGCTGCTGCTTTGGTGATGATGTGGTGGCGGTACATCTGCGTGGCTGTTGAGGATACGATGTTGGAGTTGTCCTCAGGATCATTTGTTTTGATGCTACGTCCATTATCAGGTTGTGTGGTGCTAGGAAGTCCGCTCCTGATAGTGCTATCATCATGGCTGCCATGATGAAGGTCTAACTGTAGTCTTTCCTGTTGAATGACACATTCATGTCTCATCTTCGGTACATCTTAAGTGATGCTCCGCTGGTGGTGGATACATGGAGGTTGGTGGGTGGAGTGTGGTTGAGTCGTTCATTTGGACTGGCTGGGACAAATGACCTGCATGCTCAGGTGTCCACGAGGCACTCCATGTCAGACCTCTTGTCCCTGATGAAGAAGCACGTGGAGCCATTTCGTTCATCCCTGGATGAAAGACAGCAGTGGGCAGGTGCAGTTTCCCTTGTGAGGCAACGGGTCTACTCACTGCTGACGTTTAGGTGGTTGGATTGGGTATGTGACCCTCTTGCATTTTTTTTTTTTTTTTTTTAAAGGCAGCCTTTGTCACACTTGCAGGCTTTCTTTCCTAATCTCTAGTGGTTTGTTGGGTTCCATTTCGGTTGACTGCTGGACCCATTGTGGTGCAGCTGCTGCTGATGGTGGCTGGGTGGGCTCCACTGTCTTGTGGGCCATGTGGACTGTGTGTACAAATCTCAGGAATTCTTTGATTCACATGGTGGAGGCATTGAGCATGGCCGCCACTGTTTGGGGTAATCTTGTGAGGAGTACCTCTCTTACAAGGTCTAGGGATGACTCAGGTTGGCTGTCTGTGGCTGGTAGCGTGATGAGCCGCCACAGTTGTTTGTAGAAATGGGATGGTCTCTCTTCATTCACTCCCTTTCAGGCGTGAAGGCCTTTCCTAAGTAAGTTATTCATCTCGACTAGTCAGTTAGCTTCCCTAAATGAGTTGTGCCTTTGTACTGCAGCTGGCTAAAAAGGCCCTACCTAACTGCTAGGAGGGGATACTAGTTTTACTAACTTACTTACTACAGCAGAGCCTAATGCCTATGCAAAGGTATCTACAGACTTCTACTGGCTGTCTCTGATGACAGGGAAACTCTACTCCTAGGCAACAGGTACATGGTAAATGTGTCTTGTTGACATGGTCTACTATCCTATGGCCTGGCACTAAATTAAATAGCACTGACCTAACTAAATGCAATTAAGTATGGATTACACAATTCTTTATGGAATAACACATTCAATAATATTGGGCATGAGCAACTTGAAATGTTAATTATGTTAAGCGGTCAGGGGTGTACCAGCTTGAGTATTGGATAGTTTTATCATGAGGTTATTATCAGGGTTAGTACTACAAGATTGCCTAGGGTGTTAGATGTTAGTCTACTTGGGCAGAGATCACGCAGGCTACCTCCTCTCGGTAGGTGCCAGGATCACTCTGAGATGGAAAAGGCACTATGCCAATGGGACATGAGGGCCAAGGAGAGCTTATGGCTTGTGTGGGTTAATTGGACCTCTTCCGCCCCTTCTTCTTCTTCTTTTTCCTCTTCTTCTTCTTTGGGTTCCTTCAAGGTCTGGCTATACCATTCCTAGGAGGTGATGAGGGCACCGACTCTGGGTAAAGGCCAGACATGCCGTCAGGAGCAGGAGCAAAGGTAGCCCTAGTAGCTATGGGGAGGCTCCCTGCTTCAGCTGCTGTGACAACTATTGTAGGGGTAGAACCAGCGTCTTCATCCCAGCTGGACAGTTCCTGGTCGACCAGAGAAGGTGTAGCATTAAGGTCTGCCAGAGGTTCATCCTCGTTGGATGAAGGTGATTGAGAAGAAGAAACATCGGGGGATGGAGTCCCACAATTGGCAATGATCAATTCGGTGAGGTTTGGAGGATCTCCCATAGGAGGGTCAGTGACATGATTTGGATCTGGCACTGGCACTAACTCAGGGCCATGCACAGAAGTTAAGGTTAGTGGAGGTGCTACGTCCGAGATAGACGGAGCTTGGCACTGCTTAGGGCTCTCAAGTGGCACTGGTAGAGAATTGGAGTCAGGCATGGCTGACAAGGGACCTGGGAATGCAAAACCCCTTGGTGTACCTGAGGTAGTGTGAGACAGAGATTCCTGTCTCAGGTGGAGGGCAGAGCCTCTTGAAATGGTTCTGGGTGTGGTGTCTGCTCCATTTTGTTTGCTAGGGCACCTCTCCCAATTCATGGAGTGCCCTGTTACATTACAGGTCTTGCAGCGGTACCTGGTGATTTCCCGTCTTGGTGAGGGAGGAAACTTTTGGTGGCCATCCTTTTGTGAGGATCGAGGACTGGGCCTGGAGTTACATGAAGAGTGCCCTTCCATCGTACACCTTGGTGAGTGGAAGGTAGGGCTGACGGTGGCATGTCTGTCATGGTGGCTGTGTCCTGGTCAGGTGGTTTTGGTTAAGGCCTCCCAGGTGGAGGCAGCTAGGCAACAGAGTGGCATTGGGGAGGGACATTCCCAGAGGAGGTCTCGTCCCAACAGGAACTTGACTCTCTGCCTGATTTTGTTCACCATGCCAAGGCAGTGAGGTTGCATGCCCCAGGGGGTTGTCACCTGAAGCTCGACTGTGGGAATGGTCTTGGTCTGCTCCTCTGACCAAGTCATCATCCACCTGGTCTTTTCATCAGCAATGGCTGGCTGGCACTTTGGCCCTGCCAATCAGGCTAAAATCTGAGTCAGTGTCTACCATAACTGGCGGGTTCACTGATAAGCTAGAGAAATCCAGGGGTGCCACTGAGTTGGACTGAATCCACACCCGCTCAGGGTGAGACATATTTGGCAGCACGGCCATAGAGGATGTGGTACTAATCAGGTTGATGTGCTTGTTAGAGGGGATATGCTTTGGGCAATCAGGGTATCCTGCAGTATAGTGCCCTGGAGTTCCACAGTCTCGGTAGGGTCTCTTTGAATGGGTTGATTACCTTATGGTGACTGCCAGTGGAGAAGATTGAGAGGGCATAGGGGAGAGGAGCTCTGGTTGTTGGTAATAGGCTGCCTATTGTTGCCCAGCTTGCAGAGGCAATCAGATTCAGTTGCCCGAACTTCTTACAGTCGGTGCATATAGTCTTGCTAAGCAGTCCGTTCTTTAGGTGGTCAAGCCTGAGAGGTAGCCAGGTGGCACTATGCGTCAGTGAGATGTGCTGTGAGACTGGTTGTAGGTTTCCCAGGAATCGGCCATACGGCAGGCTTCCATAAGTGTGGTGGGCTGCTTATCACTGAGATACACAGCAAGGGGCCCAGGCACACATTGGAAAAGATCCTCCAGCATGGTCCAACTGAATAAGTCCTCGAAGGTAGTGCACGACAGGAAGTTGAACCAGTGGGTACCAGACTGGGTCTTATGACAGGCCCATCCCATCCAGGACCAGCTGACTTCCTTGGCAAGACCTCAGAACCGCTGTCTCATTTCTCCAGGGTTATTTCATAGGCTTCCATTATGACCCTAAGAACTTTGACCATGTTGCCTCTTTGACTCTTCTCCAGTGAGTGGAGGGCTGCCTTAGCTTTTCCTTCCATGTGCTTGGCAAGCACTAAGACCCTCTCTGTCCAGATGGTGTTGTAATTTTCAAAGAGCGCCCTATTTCCTGCAACCATGCTTCTGCCTCTTCCTCAGTCCACTTGGGGACTAGGGAATTAATGCTTGAGATCGGAGCATTTGGTGCAGCAGGCTTGTTGGATAGCCACAACTTCAGCATTTTCCCTTTGATCCTTCTCCAGCTTGAGCTACTTTCCCTTGAGGGCTAATTCATACTGTCTTCTTCATTCTTCTCTTGCATCTTCCAGCTGCCTCTGTTCTTCTTCATACTTCCTCTGTTCTGCTTCATACCTCCGCTGTTCCTCAGCATACTTCCTCTGCTCTGATTCATAACTCCACTGTTCCAGTCTTTCTTCTCTCTCTTGCCTGGCCAAGTCATCCAGCTGTTCCTTGATCCCACTTGGTGAGTTCTAGTCCCGGGAGACCTGCCTCCTTCCCCAAATCCATGAAGGCTCTGTGATTCTCTGTCGTCATGGTTCTGGTAGGTAAGGACGCCTGTTTGGGTTAACTGGACGTACTTTGGAATTGAGGAAGTGTCCCTCAG
>NC_089742.1:6461229-6578729 GCF_040412425.1 Macrobrachium rosenbergii
AATCAGCCGGCGCCAAACACCGACGAGAGAGAGAGAGAGATAGAGAGAGAGAGAGAGAGAGAGAGAGACAGAGCAGACAGACAGACTGAGACAGACAGAGAGGAGAGAGAGAGAGAGAGAGAGAGAGAGAGAGAGAGAGAGAGCAATGGATGCCAACAGCATGTCACCTGAGAGATCTATAATACCAGCCACACCAGCGGGGGTTACCCGAGCCAACATCCACCTCCAAATCACAAGGCCTCAGGAACCAATTTCACCATCAACCGAAGACTAATCAAAATTCAGTCCACTAACCGATCCGCCAACTGTAAATCGCCCGCCTACTCTGTATACTTATGTAACATGCATGTCAGTTCATTCAACCTTTGTAACTTTTTGCTGATGACCACCTAAGCGTGTCGAAATGGCAGAGAAAATAAAACTAATACAACAGAAAATCTTTACCTGTCCATAGGGAACCTGATATACCAGTTACTCGCTGATGTAACGAAGATTGTATGATGAATAGTGAACACTCTATACAAATTGATTTACGTAGAAACAGCTATTATTATTATTATATTATTCTTACGCTTGAAGGTGCGGTCCTAGAAAACTTACCACAAGGATGTTGCTGATCTGACTGTATCACCTTCAAGGGTAAAACAAGATGAGAGGGAAGAGGGACTGAAGGCCCTACTTTAGAGGGATTCTGGAGGGAAACTCTCAGGATAACTAATTTACATGTACTTGCAATACAAAATCAGAATACAAGGAAGAATATGGCAGGCCACTGGGGTTCCTGCAGCAGCACATAAACGAATATTAGATGTTAACTGGGTGCTGGGGATTAAACTTCAATGGCACTGTTCATAAGGTTGCAATTGGAAATTCGTCGGTGTAACCGACAAACATAGAGTAGTGGCAGAAGAGTCCATGGCAGCACGCACACCTTTCTGCAATAGAGAAAAGCATACGATCACTTAATAAATTAACGGTAATAACGATGATAAGAGGCTAGCGCTGAGGGTGACAAATCCTCTTTACTTAAAACACTAATGAATAAATTTAGGACACGAGTTTAACATGACATGTCCAGTCTATGTAAGAGTTGCACTATGAAACAAAAATGTTTAGGAAAAGAAAAAGCTAATTGACTGGACATCCTCAATCCCTTACTGTACCTTAATTCTGAAGAGAAGGCTCCTGTAGCTGTGCCAATGGAAGGATGAGTTGGGGAAGTTTAGCAGCCACAGAGGGATGTTGGCTCTGAATGAACAGGCGGTCAGAGATGTGACTTGCTTGAGGGTGTTTTGATCTCTCTCTATGTCCTGCAATGGGGAACAATTTATCAACTCTTAGGATCGCCGGCTTTTGAGCCCGGAAGAAATCCAGGTGCTTGTGGGTACATCCAACGTTCTCTATTGGCAAATGCTGGGCTGTTAATCTGCCCAGCATTTTCTTTTGGCGAATGCTGGGCGGTTAATCTGTGCCTCAAGTCATAAAGGAGGCGCAGACATCTTAATCAGTGCCTCGGGTCATCAGGCGGCCAGGCATCTTCTCCGAGTTCAGGATGTACCTGGAATAAGAGGTTTATAGCAGTCATGGAGCTCAAGAGAGGATTGAAAGCAACAAGGAACAAATAGAATGAGATCAAAGGGGAAATTTTCCACGACCAAACGTCAGTGTGTTGCGGCAAGCAAACTTAATTAACAGAAGGTTATTAAGTTTGTTTACTGTGAAATTTTACTTCATTCTTGAAAGGCGAACTGTCTTACAAGTGTTAACTCTCTTATTATTATTATTATTATTATTATTATTATTATTATTATTATTATTATTATTATTATTATTATTATTATTATTATTATTATTATTATTATTATTATTATTATTATTATCTCAGTGATACTGAGTTATATTTATTAGAGCTGCACAAGCTGGTGCATGCATTTTCGAATATGGCAAGTGTATTAGTAAAAAAAAAACATGTAAAAAATCCTAAAGATTAGGAATATTGAGAGACAGTAAGCCGATGGCCACATTTTATATGTAGAAACTACACATTATGTGCTAACATAATTGATATCTACTCTTTCTTTAAATCGTGATTTTTAGTGTGCATAAAAGACAAATTTATTAAGCCCACTAATTTCTGGTATGAACACTGTACATTGTTTACTGTTTTGAATTTGTAATGTAAGTATGGGTTTCTAATGAGTTTATTTTAAAATAAGCGCTTTGACTTGTAAGTCTTGAGACATTTCTTACCAATATCCTGGCTGACAACAATCTGTAGTCTAAATTCTGATGGTATTGTTTCGTTTATTTAAAATTATAGTTGAAAGACTCCCGACAAATAGTCATTACATATATTTATAACGCTAGTTTAATACTGATGTTTTTGTACTGTTAAAATTTGGTATATACATATACATACATGAATGAACTAAATAAATACAAAAAGAAGACTGACCAAAATGGAGATAATTTTTAATTATCTGTCAATCTAATTTTTACAGTTATCTATCATTCTTATAAATATTATCGGTGAACACTAAACATCTTAGTATGGAACATTTTGCCCAGTAATAAGTCTGCAAAGACCAGGAGAGCTTGAGGAATAAACTTCAAAAGTAAAAAACAAAATATGTTTGTAATGGAGCAGGTTAAGTCTCAGGAGGGTGAAGGTTTTTCCAGACATTTCTTCTTGGCGTTCCATTTTTATCCGAATGAAGAAGGAAAGCGCTACAGTAGAGGGCGGAGGAAAGAGCAAATTGAAAATACCAGAGTCAAACAGAATTATGGACAAGCGTTAGAGAAGAAAGTATGTCAAGGATAAAAGTCGAGCAGGAAAAATATAATATTTATATTGAAGCACATTATCATTTACTGAAACTAGTATAAACTAACGAGGAAACATACAGTGGAAGGATAGACTGAGGTTTAGGCGAAGAAAAGAGAAGGGAGAGCAAAAAGAAGAGCGGTTCACAGATGAAAAGAAAAAAATGGGAAATATAAAAGGCACTGATTTCGATATCCAACTAAAAGACACATCCTTTCATCTTATTTAGCTAGTTCACCTCAGAATTTCCAAACTTTTATTTTCAAATATGATGACGGAAATGTAAACATCAGCATCTCTCCTTAATGAATTTTTTCTATAAACAAAGCGTTATTTTGATTTAAATTTCTTAAACGTTCTGCCATCTTTTCAGTGCTAAATTCCATAATGAACAGATACATACATTAAAGACACATATCTTCTTTTATTGCAATATATTTCTGTTAATCAGTAACTCTCACTATCAGTAATTAATATCACGATTCACAGCATATAATCATGAAATTGTGTTACAAAAGACGGAAAGAATATGAAAGTACTTGGACTGTGTGACCTAAATAAAAAAAAATGAATAGCTTTAACCCCAGAGATTTTGAGCTGGGTACACTGTTTCTTTTTAATAAAAATTTTATTTCAACATTCAATAGCCTCATGATGAAGCAACATCTGTGAAACTTCTTTCCTTAGAGATTTTGTCTGTCCACCTAAAATTTAATACACAAGATGAAAATGCCCTCAGGGGAAATGGTTTGTTTACGTGTTTACAATGGACTGTATAGCCACATTAAAATGTCTCCAAGGTTTTGTGTATATTTGTACTCAAGTCCATTACTCATTTAAAAATGTAAATCCAATTATTATTTTGTCAGATATCTTTTCCTTAATAATTAATGCCTGCTATTTAGTTACATGCCTTACGTATTTCATAGACATTTATTCGTTTGTGATTGTCACCGGAACTCATGACCTTTAAGGACGCAGGTTCTCCATCTAACCCAAAACCGTTATTTATCACTGGATCAATATAGTTTTTTTATATGGCCATACCTACTTGTACAAAGATAAATCTGTGGGCGAGTTTCATTGAAAATCGGACTGTTTTTTTTAATGAATAAAAATTATATATCAGAAAAAATTAAATTCTATTTTTAAAAAGTACTGAATAGAATTAATAAAAAAATCCATGAATCTTGTTTATTAAAAATATAAACAAAATCCATGAAGGATTTTCCATGTTTTCAATATTTTTTTTTATAAATATATATAAAATATATATTTTTAAAGTTTGAAAAATATAAAAATTGAAAAATAAACTTTAGAAAAAACTCCTCCATAAAAAATATTGTAAATTTATTCCTCTTTATAACGATGTATTTGGATTTGAAATCGGTTGATAAATAGCGGAGAAAAATAGCTTTGAATGTCAATAATCCGGTTTTGAGATATCGATGCCCAAAAAGTTTGAAGTGAGATTATGAAGGAAAACAAAACATTATTGCTTTCATTAGCAGTTGTCGCTATTGATACTTATTTGGAACTATCTAAATTACTTGAAGAACAACTACCTTTCTTACCCGATACAATTTCTGTTCATTACCGCAAAATGGGTAAGTCCCCAATTACTGGGTATTAATCACTCAAGGTGAGGGTGTCAGGAGGTACCACCTCCTTCCTTGTCGCCTGGTTTAACTTTTGCGGATTCTAAAAGCTCCTCCTCATAATCTTCACTTTTTCTTCTTTTTCTTCTGTCTCTTATTCTTCGGTTTTCGTTTCCTGATTCTTTCGTTATCCAGACTTTTTAGTGATCTCCTAATTTCATTGCTTGTGCCAAACAAAGAGGTTAGAAAGATTACTTCTCTCATAAAATTAAATTATGTTCTAGTGTAGTCACTTCGGCTGCAAATATGACTCTTTTCAGGCCAAAAACTTTACCTTAGGACATTTCATCCATCCTTCTACTGTGAATGGACTCATTTGGATTTTGTGTCCATCCAGGTAGGCATCTCTTTAGAAGTTCTGGATCACTCATGTCTCTGAATACCTAACGTATGTGAATGATCAGTTCTTTAGGTATATTTCTCAGGTGTTTTTCTAGTGTCATGAGAAGGTGGTTCTTCACCTAAAGCCTGTGCCCTGTTGTAAAAAAACCATGACTCGGTGCCTTTCGGACACATTTTAAAAACCACCTGGGTCTTTGTCAGATGATATCATATGGAAATATGTTGCCCAAACTGCCCTCCTCATGATATCTACACTTGTATTAGTATGACTTCTCAGGGCCCTTCCATAACATCCTTGAATGTATTCAATGAGTTTTTGTGTTAGGAGATTTCTTCCAGAAAGCAAGCTCATTTTCCTGAGCTTTCCAGTTTTAGTCATCGTTATCTCACTCAACTCTTTCTTTAGCTTCATCAAGCGATAACCCATCCTCTTCTCCGCATGGTTTATACATTCTTGTTTGCTTACTTTAACACTGATATATGGGCCTTCTCCATTATTCAGTTGACATACAGCTTATAAGCACTCGAGGGTAAAAAAAAACCACAAATAGTAAACAAAAGCTTCACACTTCCGTTTCACGAGGAGTACTGAAATGATAGATTAGTCATTGTTCTAGCTGCTAAATGATTTACAGATAAGATACATTGCTGCCAAACGTACGAATATATAAAAAAATAATTGAAAAAATTGGCGTCTCTATGCAAAAAAATGCAAAGATGAACCTACATCGTCTGCATTAGCAGACGATGCAGTTAAATGTGACATCACCATTTAAAAACCGATATATCTTCTTTATATATAAAAATTATTGCCTGAAACTTCTTGAGGGCATGTACGATATGTTTGCGCATAGATACAAGTAATATCTCGATTTTCGGTATCTGAAAGTTTTTATGTTTATACCCATGGTGGACTGCTACCTTAAGCATGTCAAGTCGATCATGTGATTAATTTTAGCATGATTAACTTTGACAATGTTCTTGGCCAGGACCCTTGCAGATTATTTTTGGTGTCACGTAACCGGCAGTATATTCTGTAAATAAACAGTAACACCTTCCTTTTCAGAACTATTTCTTTATTATAAGATTGGATGCCTCTTTGTTCTAATTTCTTACTTTACTTAAAAAATAAAAACACAATTTTAATTACAAAGGTCGCGCCATCTTTCATCGATTATTAATTCCTAATTTTACAGTAAATACATAAATTAATATGATTTTATTAGCTTTTATTGAAAAAATGCCATCTTGAAACGTATACTATGACACAAATCTTTAGTGTTCAAATGACTGAATACTTGATAATCCGGAATTTGCCTGATGGGTTCCAGTTTTCTATAGAATCAAAGCCCTTATCTTTGCTGATGAGGCAAACGCTCTTGACTGACGATTGCTGAGACTGAATTCACTCTCACTCTGTTGGTTACAAGTCCATCCAAGGGGAATGGGTACCGCCATCTACTGGGGTTAAGACAAAGGGCACAGGGCTGGCAACCGCAGCCCTGAAGAGTTACTGCTAAACTAAAAATAACTCCACCATTCACTCTTCAATGCCACAAAAACCACGAGAAATAGCAAAACGTCCAAAGCCACATTCATGTTGTAACTGCTGAATCATTTACGAACCAGGTGAAAAGAAAACCCTCCATAAAATTAACTGCTGCAAACTCTTGGATACTGAGGCCCCTCCTTTCCAATATCTCTTTCACAAAATAATCTAGCATGGTTAAGAATTCCTCTCCTTCGTAATAACTCAGCCCCTCACCACATACGCACACACACACACACACACACACACACACACACACACGCATACACACACATGTATATTTTTACAATTTTACCTGAGGAATGATTATCCTGAGCCAGTTATAGACTGTAAATGAAAGATTACGTTATTTACCTCAATAATTTTCTGGGATCTGACTGAAGTTGACCCTGGTAATTGTAACAAAAAACAAAGAAAAAGGGGGGAATATATCTGAGCTAAGGGGTCTACTCACAAGTCAGTTGTAAGTAAACAATTAGGGTAAGTTTTAAGATTACGTATATTTACATTAAATGAACAATCAGAAGATGAAATGAACTAATAGGGCAGGTAAGACCTGAGAGATTTATTATAACTATGAACAATTGAAGGTATATCCGTCGATGTGACGATGCTGTTAAGGGCGTCGTGGGGTTCAAGGAGTGCAAGGTGCAATCAAGGAAAGGTTCCACAACTAACGATCCCTCTGTAAACGGAGAGATTTACACATTAAAGGCCAGTAAGGACACAGTAAAATATGCATAGGACAAGGCGGCACACAGAGGGTACCAAGGATGCCTTGAACACATGATACTATGTAAATACTTAAGCAGTGGAATTTACATAACACTGCACTAACAGGGCAAGGTTTATATGAAAATACTGGCACTTGGAAATGGAATATGAAGTTCAGTGAGAGAATTAAAATGGTGGATGGAATGAAATGAACCTTTGTAACAGATCACTTTACCTTATAAAAGAGGTGGCTTCAGCGTGGATAATGGCAGGGGAGGAGGGCTTAAGTGACTTCACTGGTAAGAAGACTAAGGCCCTACAAGATGTGATCACGTGGTAGGGGCATGGGACTCTGAAGGAGGCGGGATTTGCAAAGGGAGGAATGGTGACTCGTCTGCATCCAGATAGGTCTCTCACTTCTTGTTCCTTAGGTGCATTCTTTTAAGACCTCGGTTCAGGGATTATGACACTTTTATGCATGTGCACCATTTGATTTGGGGTCCCACATTGTGAGTAAATTTCACGTGTTTCTACAAGAGCAGCACCTCTCTCCTAATCTGCTTTATTCAACCTCAGGCCAGAAATTAATCTCCTCATGGCCTCTTGCTCTGATACAAAGGCTTCCAACATTCACATGTTCAAAGTGAGAAAGTGCGAGGTGTATACAGAGTGCAATTAATAGATTTAAGAACGGACAATATTCTTTTTGCCATATCTTGTTAGGCAGCGTAGGCAATGAATTGTATTCTTTTATGACTTTTAAATTAAGCTTTTGGTAGCTTGGATGCTTGGGAAGGTGTAGCAGTATATATATATATATATATATATATATATATATATATATATATATATATATATATATATATATATATATATATATATATATATATATATATATATATATATATATATATATATATATATATATATATATATACATATATGTATATATTTACGTATATATATATATATATATATATATATATATATATATATATATATATATATATATATATATATATATATATATATATATATATATATATATATATATATATATATATATATATATATATATATATATATATATACAGTATACATACATACATACATACATACATATATATATATATATATATATATATATATATATATATATATATATATATATATATATATATATATATATATATATATATATATATATATATATATATATATATATATATATATATATATATATATATATATATATATATATATATATATATTTTTTTATAAATATTACTGCTGTTATGCCCGATGTATTTAGGTGTAGGAATATTAGTCCGATTGACCTCGACAGAGAATATCTCTTGTCCGCCGAGTAGGCTAGGCAATTAAAAAAAAACAATCACCGCAGTAGACAAATGGCACTTAACCATAGGCTGGAAAGTTTATAAACAAAATATGCTAGGGCATTAGGGACCTAAGCCTCAGAGAGGGTTTACGCTCAATGACCCCTAGTTATGGTGGCCCTTAAGCTTTATTCTATGCATTCGACGATGCCTTTGTCAAGGTCGGATTGCCCGGGGCAAATAAGCCCTCATCTGGCGGGAACGGCGAGGTCGGGTCAGAGAGATCCCAGCGGTCACGGAACCAGGGTGACGCTGCGTGCGTGCCCGAACGATATTCTTTGTTCTTTATTACTTTTTTCTCCTACGTCTATCTTAATTAGTGAATTAGGAAGACTGCCAGAATACGACTCCTGAGGTCCCTCGTTTTGCGCAGCGACTCGACATTCACGGTAAGTCCGATTCTTGTTGAAGCTTCGTCGATTGACTAGTACTTTTCTGTATTTCACATTTTTTCTTTGTTTTCTTCCTTCAGCCACCACTTAGTGTATATGTGTTTACGAAGTCTAGATTAAGCCTAATTATTATATTGTTAGCTTCAACCCCATTATTCCAGTAAAGTACCTAGGATTTAGGTAAGCAAAATCAGGTTAAATCTCGATGCTTTTGTATGCCTCGCGTCCGAATGTTTGGAAGAACCGTTGCGTTTAAAATCAAATTCATCTCAAATATTCTTTGTTAAGGCTAATAACCCTTAATTGGCGACCTTTGGCTAATTAACGACTGTCTTTGAGGTTAACTTTTGGCTTCAAGTGGCAGGTTACGTGTAATCTTGGTTTGCAGGGCCAGGAAAACTACGTAAATTGAATAATACATGATCAACCAAGACCCTCACACGAAAACATTGGCGACCTTGCGTAGAATCTAAAGTACATTTTAGAGAAAGAATCTGGAGAAAAGGAAATTAAATTACATTAATTCCAAAAAAAAAAAAATAAATAAAAGTCAGATATCGAACTCCATTTCATTCTTCCAAACCAGGAACGAGGCATAATAATAAGCAGTAAAGAGAATAGTTATAATAACAAGTGTAGTGAGAATTAGCTGTAGGTAAGAAGGGTGCGACTCGAGAGCAGAGCGTCATAATTTATAACGTTTAAGACAAGGACATTTACCGTGTTCGGATCGTGAATCAAGTCGTTCAAGTAACGAATTCAAAGGCCGAATCGCGGAGCCCGTTTCATGTACACAGTAATTTAGAAATCGCGTCGGCAATTCTGATCGTTATTGTTTGCATATAGCGGGAATCATTCAAAAAACCGTGTCAGTGAAGTAGCAAACGAACTGAAATAGTAATTTTACAATAAAGGTACCGTTCAACAACGTAAATTTACGCAGGCAGGCTAGCATTTCTCTTTTCATTCTTTTGTTTAATGTCCGGGTGAGAATACGATAACAAAAGACAAAAGTTGTTTGGTAATTTAGTTTTCCATCCGTAACGTAAAACGCTATGCATGATTGGTATATTTAAAGTAAAATGTGGATACCTGCATTTGTTTCGTTTGTTGTTTGAATTTGTGCAAAAAGAAAATACCCGCCATTTTGGATTCCTCCGCAACCTGTTGTTCGCGGTTGTTTTGAATTTGTTTGAACTAGAGGACCGGCCATTTTGGTGTTCCTTCGCCGCCAGAGGTTGTTTTGAAATTTAGGCCCTAACGGGACTTTTCCACCATCTTAAGACCTTGTTATTGTCATCCGCTGTTGTGACCAGACTCTGCCTGAGCCACTCTTGGGTCATTTTTTTTTTTTCCTTTCGTAGCAGAACCCACCTCGCAATATCTTAGCTAGAAAAAAAAAAAAAAGATAATTTAGGCAGGAAAGATAGGCCTTAGTTAGGAGTAATACCACAAGTTCCTATACGAATACCTGCTATAAAAATCATATAAAGAGAATTTAAAATTTTACGATAAACTTTTGTGACGTCGGCTCCCAGGAAAATTAAGATAATAAAGTAATCCCTAAGGAAGCCAAGACGACGCATCTATATCATTTTATTAAGATCCATGCCATTGTGCATGTATAAAATCTTTGTTGACATGTTCTCAAGCAGCAAGAAATTTGCTGATTGAAAATCTCTCTCTCTCTCTCTCTCTCTCTCTCTCTCTCTCTCTCTCTCTCTCTCTCTCTCTCTCTCTCTCTCTCTCTCTCGTCATTCAAGTAAGCATTCCTAACCTAAGTGTACGTGACCTCTTCAAAGAAAGAACGGCCGATACTAGGCTAATTAATTGAATACAATAAACCAAATAAAAGAAACACCTCTGTCCCACAATAGATGAGGACAAGTTAAGAGTAATTACGATACAGTGATAAACTGTCAGTCACGAGTGAGGCCTGCTATCCAGACCAAAGCAAACAGTAGTTTTCACCCTCTGAAAAAGAAGGGGCCAGCACTGGGGCCGGTACTGGGACCAGCCACTCACGAGGATCTTTAAAGAAAAAAAAAAAAAACCAAATTCACTTTATTCCACAGTGCCAATAATTTGCAGCACTGTCATCATCACTTGAATAGCTTACTCTCTCTCTCTCTCTCTCTCTCTCTCTCTCTCTCTCTCTCTCTCTCTCTCTCTCATTCGATTGTTGCACTCTGCAGGGGTGTAAAGTGCCTTTCCTCCCATATAGCCTAGTTGGACTCCAGTAGAGGGTCCTAGGAACACATTGGCACCATAAGTGCCACTAAGGAAAAAACAAAAGGGAACACAGAAGAGAAAGTTCTTCTGGGACCTAACCTGCACCAGTGCCTAGGGATACTGAGTGCCACCAGTGTGACCTGTACATGGCACACCCAAACTACAGTGCCACCTTTGGCAGGGTTCCCAACCTTGAAAGGGTGCCACGTCATTATTGAAGAGACACTTCCTCGCTGCCCAAGTACGCCCAGTCGACCCGGTTAGACGCCCTTCCCCACCAGAACCATGGCAGCAGAGCATTATAAAACCTTCCTGGGGCTGGGGACGGCGGCAGGTCTCACCGGCTCGGAACTTACCACCTGGATTAAGGAGCAAGTGGACGACTTGGCCAAGCGGGAGAAGGAAGAAAGACTTGAGCAGAGGAAGTATGAAGCCGAGCAGAGGAAGTATGAAGCCGAGCAGAGGAAGTATGAAGCCGAGCAGAGGAAGTATGAAGAAGAACGAAGGGCGTATGAAGCCGAGCAAAGGCAATTAGAAGAGGAAAGAGAAGAAAGAAGAAGACGGCATGAGTTAGCCTGCAAGGAAAGTGAGCTAGCCTGCAAGGAGAAAGAGCTCGAGCTGGAAAGAGCCAAAATGGAGAATGCCGAAGCTATGGCTCGACAGCAAGCCTCCAGTCCTACACCTGCTGCATCAAACGCTCCAATTTCGAGCATCAATTCCCTAGTCCCCAAGTGGACTGAGGACGAGCCAGAAGCATGGCTGGAGGAGATCGAGGCTCTTTTCGATAACTACAGCACCACGGAGACGGAGAGAGCCTTAATACTGGCCAAGCATATGGAGGGAAAATCCAAGGCAGCGCTTCGCTCACTGGAAAAGAGCCAGAGAGGCAACATGGCAGAAGTTCGTAGAGTCATTACAAAGGCCTACGAGATAACCCCAGAAAAATGGAGAAAACGGTTCCGAGGTCTTGCCAAGGAAGTCGGCTGGTCTTGGACGGAATGGGCATGTCACAAAACCCAGTCCGGTACGCGCTGGTTCGACTCCTTGGCCTGCACGACGTTTGAGGATCTTTTCAATCGGACCATGCTAGAAGACCTTTTCCAATGTGTGCCAGGGCCCCTTGCAGTATATCTTAACGATAAACAGCCCTCCACACTTATGGAAGCTTGTCGCATGGCTGATTCGTGGGAAACTTTCAATCAGTCGCATAGCACCTCTCAGCAGCGAATCATCCCTCCGGCCTACCTCTCGAACTCCACTCGCCCAAAGAATGGACTGCCTAGCAAGACCCTGTGCAACTATTGCAAGAAGGGGGGCCACGCTGAAGCTGAGTGCCGATACAAACTCGGCACTAATAAGCAGCCTAACCCTACCAGCCAGAACTCCGCTCCCGATTCATCCGCTCAGCCCTCTCCTCCAACAGTTACTGCAGGCCACCGAGCCCATCCAAAAGGCCCGTGCAGATCCTGTGGGGCTGCTAGCCACTACAATGCTGGATCTCCGGCCTGTCCACATCATGTCCCCACCACCAAATTTGTCAACCTAATCAGCACTTCATTTTCTGCTGCTGGTCCGCACCGGATCCTTTACCCCGAGAGACTGGAAACCCAGTTCATCTCGGTGGCCCCTCTTCACAGCACTAGCCTGCCAGTGACCCTTCCGGTCACAGTAGACACTGCGGCAGACATTAGCCTGATCACTAGGGCCCCAAGTGCCAGCCGGTGCTGGTCCAACTCCAGGTAATGACACCTTGGGGCACGATACCCCACCGCCTTGGCGTGGTAGGTGGAATTCGGCCCGGAGTGGTCTTCTTGTTGGGTCGGGATCTTCTCTGCGAAGCCCGCACCAACGCCGCTTCAGCAGCCCCCGTTACCCTCCTCCACAGAGGCCACATGTAAAACTCTCAACCATGACAAACCTCCACCTTCCGCCCACCAAAGTGGTCCGCGGAAGGGGCACAACCCAAACTATTTCAGGCCTAGCCCTCTCCAATCGCGAAGGGCTGGCCCACCAAGAGGTCCTCCTCCATGAAGAGAGATTCAGGAGGAGCAGTACCGCTGCAGGACATGCAAGCGGGCAGACCACTCCACAAATTGGGAGGGCTGCCCAAACAAGCAACGCCAGTGGGACGCCCCCAACAAAACTCACCGAGAGGGCTACGATCTCCTGCTGGGGCAGGAATCTCTGCCGCAGCCAAACCCAAGTCGTCCGAGAGGTATTGCACCTCGGACCCCTTGTCAGGCATGCCTGACCCTCAACAGCTGCCAGTGCCACTTGCGAGCACTGAGCAGTGCCAGACTCCGTCCGCCACGGACGTTGAGCTACCAGTGGAAAAGGCCCCCATGCCGGGTCTAAATCATGAGGCGAATCCTCCTCCGGGAGATTTAGGATTCCCCATGCAGCTGATCATTGCGACTGGAGAGCCTCCAGCACCCGAACCTTCTTCTTCGCAAATTTGACTCCAGGATGAACCCTGGAGGATCGAAAATGGTACCCTTCCTTGGAAGACCAGGAACTGGCATCCTCGGATGCAGAAGTCGAGATCGCTCTCGCTCCGGTTGTCGAGCAGCTGGAGTAGGGAGTCCTCCGCAGCTTTTGCAGTTGCCCATGACTTCGCGCCCGCTAGCCCTTCTGGCCTGTCCCCGGAGTCGGTGCTTTCATCACCTGCTAGGCTAGCTACTGATAGGCCTTGGAGGAACCCGAAGAAGAAGAAGAAGGGGCGGAAGAGAGCCCAGTAGTTGCCGAGCTATAAGCTCCTCCTGGCACTAGTGCCCTCTCGGCACAGTGCCCTAACATCTAAGAGTGATCCTGGCCCCTTGCCCAGAGAAGGTAGCCAGTGTGATCTCTTCCTTTTATTTGTACCTAGCCTAGGCCGCCTTAAAGTACGATACATCAATTTAGTAGCCTTGTTCTTTCCACTTACCACCGAGCCGCAGTAATCATGTAAGTAGCCTAACTAATTTCAGTAATCTTAACTATTGTGAAACGAGCCACGATGCTCGTGACACGCATGGCCAAAGACCTCAGTGAGGCACCCATTTATCATATGAGGCAACCCTCATGAATTAATCAGTAAATTTTAATTGTATTAAACATAAACCATGTTGTAATTTAGTTAGAATATTAACTCTTATGTTGGTGCTACGGTCGGGTTAGGATAGGTTAGGCTAGGGAATATCATAGAATGTACCACTATGCTAGGTCTAAAACACATCATAATTGTAGGAGGTAGCCTATAATAACCGTGAGCACCTTCCAGTACTATTAGAATTAGGTAAAGTAGTGAATACAGCTCATATCCTATCTAGGGTTAGGTAGTTCTGTAGCTAGGTAGGGTAACCAGGACTAATCTGCTCAGGGAAGGAGAGTAACCTACGAGAGGCGAACAGCTTGTTTAGTATAGACCTTCACGCCCGAAAAGGGAGTGAAGGCCCTCTTAAGGGGGAGCTTTTATAAATATTACTGCTGTTCGCCTCGATGTATTTAGGTGTAGGAATATTAGTCCGATTGACCTCGACAGAGAATATCTCTGCCCCGCTGGTGGCTAGGGCAATTCAAAAATAACAATCACCGTAGTAGACAAATGGCGCCGATAGGCTGGAAAGTTTATAAACAAAATATGCTAGGGCATTAGGGACCTAAGCCTCAGAGGGTTTACGCCAATGACCCCTAGTTATGGTGGCCTCTTAAGCTTTATTCTATGCATTCGACGATGCCTTTGTCAAGGTCGGATTGCCCGGGCGGTATAAGCCCTCATCTGGCGGGACGAAGCGAGGTCGGGTCAGAGAGATCCCAGCGGTCACGGAACCAGGGTGACGCTGCGTGCGTGCGTGAACGATATTCTTTGTTCTTTATTACTTTTTCTCCTACGTCTATCTTAATTAGTGAATTGGGAAGACTGCCAGAATACGACTCCTGAGGTCCCTCGTTTGCGCAGCGACTGACATTCACTGTAAGTCCGATTCTTGTTGAAGCTTCGCGATTGACTAGTACAAATCTGTATTTCACATTTTTCTTTGTTTTCTTCCTTCAGCCACCACTTAGTGTATATGTGTTTACGGAGTCTAGATTAAGCCTAATTATTATATTGTTAGCTTCAACCCGTTATTCCAGTAAAGTACCTAGGATTTAGGTAAGCAAAATCAGGTTAAATTTGCGATGCTTTTGTATGCCTCAAAACCGAATGTTTGGAAGAAACTGAAATGCTTTAAAATCAAATTCATCTCAAATATTCTTTGTTAATGATTAATAACCCTTAATTGGCGACCTTTGGCTAATTAACGACTGTCTTTGAGGTTAACTTTTGGCTTCAAGTGGCAGGTTACGTTAATCTTGGTTTGCACGGCTGAAAACTCTCAATTGAATAATACATGATCAAAAGACCCTTTCACACGAACAATATATATATATATATATATATATATATATATATATATATATATATATATATATATATATATATATATATATATATATATATATATATATATATATATATTATATATATATGCCTCGTGTGTGTGTGTGTGTGTGTAAATATATATATATATATATATATATATATATATATATATATATATATATATATATATATATATATATATATATATATATATATTATATATATATATATATATATATATTATGTAAAAGTTAAGCAGCTTGAAATTGCAATCATAAGTTGTTTGTCAGATTAGAATCCAAATGTGGTAGGCTCTATATGATTCATGATATATTGAATGCGGTAGTAATGCTTTATGGACATTCAGTGAAGTCGATTTCAATTATGATCCATATTGCAAGAAAACTATATCATAATGAACACTCGAATCCGTGTATACGTGTTAAAGACAGACAGACAGACAGACTGAAATATCAAAGTTTCCCTTCTTGAACAACATCAATCTTTAACATTGTGCCTTAAATAATTAGACAGCGCAAATTATTGTTTCACAGAGAAAAATGCGTGTATCCTTGGCAGTTATTCAAAATGATTTTGGCCTATGAAGTGAGTTGTAAGAACACAATAGACAACTACATCAAAGTGAAAAGTAGGTCTAAAGAAATTATTTTGCAGTAAACCTTAAATAATAGTTTACTTCTTATGCATTTAATGACTGAAAGTTTATAATTTAATTCATTTGACCCTCACTGTGAGGGCCGTTAGGAAGATAACCAACCTAGATCACTCTTTTAGAATATGTACACAGATAATCTGCTCTGTAACATGACTTTCAGAGTCTCTTGCTGAATTATTGATAGCCGATTTCACAATGTTTCCTTAATACAAACAAGAGATTTAAATAAAAATGGTAACCTATAACCAGTCAGTGATCTTGCGGCATCTTTCTTGTGTGGTAATTGCAAATAAAGCTTCAGTTTCTATGACTTAGGTATCAGTACAATTTTTTTCATAGTATCTTATAAAGAAATGATGCGGAATAGGTGCTGTGTAAATCTACATCAACGATTAAACTTTTAAGTTATTTTAAAGTAAACTGTACATGGTTTCAATTTGAAGTTATATGTAACCGTAATGCCTTCAACGTCAAAGAAGTTTCGTGCAGTTGAAAAGTATATTAGGTGGTTGATTTTGTAGCCTCCGTATTAGTGCATTTATTTTGCTTCATTAAGTTTTCTCGATAATATATATATGGAAAATGAACGGGGTCGGAAGATTATGATTACCCTCTGGTTTTTTGAGGTACTCATGTGAGTCTCGTAAGTCTCTAAAGAACGCATTTTCTTACCAATGACTACTCAGTGAGGAAAATCACTCCTTTCTAAATTGTATATT
The DNA here is from genome assembly GCF_040412425.1 of Macrobrachium rosenbergii. Taxonomy (NCBI): domain Eukaryota; kingdom Metazoa; phylum Arthropoda; class Malacostraca; order Decapoda; family Palaemonidae; genus Macrobrachium; species Macrobrachium rosenbergii. The sequence continues at coordinate 6,478,135 of NC_089742.1, forward strand.
CCCGATATTCACATTGGAAATGAGAGAGAGAGAGAGAGAGAGAGAGAGAGAGAGAGAGAGAGAGAGAGAGAGAGAGAGAGAGAGAGAGAGAGAGAGAGAGAGAATAACTCCAGAAATTTTGTAATTACCCACCACCCTATGTGGTCAGTCTGGAAGTTATTATATTCCAAGTTATTATACTATGTACCTCCTCCCTTTGTGAAATTGTGTAACCTTTCAGTATTTCATAAAAACTTTCCTCTTCATAATCAAGAGAGGTTAACCTTTCCCATTTATTTTAAATGTTCGTTTGCTACTTTTTTTTCGGAGGCTAGCTATTTTCATAAGCCTTTACAATTTCCTGTCCATAGCATTTGAAGAAAAGAGGTAGCACTTCAAATTCATGAACTGTTCCCATAATCATATATATATATATATATATATATATATATATATATATATATATATATATATATATATATATATATATATATATATATATATATATATATATTTATCACATATATATATATATAATATAAATATATATATTTATATATTGAACACTCTATGGAAATAACAGTTTTCAGGATCATGTGTCAATGCTGATAAAATTTAGCCACCGACAATATGCTTGTCTCAAATTCCCTGGTGAAATGTTTTAACCAGTCGTTTGGACTTATTATAAACAAAACACACGCAACACACACAAAAATATATTATATATATATATATTATATATATATATATATATATATATATATATATATATATATATATATATATATATATATATATATATATATATATATATATATATATATATATATATATATATATATATTATTTTTTTATCGTAGGCATTTTCATAAAAACAATTTAATCATCAAGTCGCAAGCACGCCAGATCTTCAATTTTAAGCAGTCTCTAATTGAGTCCATTGAGTGAATGATTGGCATTTTATGGTTGAATTCTCACAAATATGACGTAACGCTTCCAGTGCACACTGATATTGCCGTGAATATTATTGGACAACTGATTAAAATCAACTCAGACGATTTCATGCAAGAGCAAGAAATGGGTCGGTTATAAATGCTAAAGATAATTGTACACGACCTGAATATTGGATTATTTCTCTGTTATTGTATTCATTGAATGACTTTATTTATATCATTTTTTTAATACCTCAGGGATGTTCATAAAATGTTTGCCGGTTCATTTATTCTTTCCCTACGGTATTCGTATACTGTAAGATCCATTACAGATATGACTTTGTAATACCACAGTAGATAAGAGTAGGTTAGAGACAGCAGGTTAAAGTTATGCGTGTGAATTTTATAATAGATTCCACAATACTAGCTACTTTGCACAATCCCACAAAACCCTTTGCTCTGCCGGGTGCTTTTATTTACATGTTTGGGATTTATACAAACACATGGGTCAGTGTTAGCTCATTGAGATCTGTTTGTAAGGGTTCTTACTTTACTCGAAAAGAAAAATTTAAATGTAAAGAATTCGAATCTTTTATAGGTAAGTTTAAAATGGTGACAACGCAAAAAACTGAAATAGGTTATGATGGCGTATTTCTTGTTTTGCTTCTTAACGCCACAAATTATTATTATTATTATTATTATTATTATTATTATTATTATTATTATTATTATTATTATTATTATTATTATTATTATTATTATTATTAGTAGTAGTAGTAGTAGTAGTAGTAGTAGTAGTAGTAGTAGTAGTAATAGTAATATCCAGTGACTGAGAATTAAGTGGTTACGAAAAATGAACTATGGTCTTTTAACCTTAATTTGTGATAAGAAATATTATGCATTTTACTTAAATAACTTTAATATATGTGTCATTGTTATAAAATGTAACATATTGATACCTACTATTTTTTTTTGTGCAAGGAACTTCTGCACATTATTGAAAAGCTTTACTGCTACATGTATGTAATCTTACTTAGAATATAATAAAAGCAACCATCAGGTAAGTAAATGGTACTGAAAATATTTTTAAGAATGTATACATATATATATATATATATATATATATATATATATATATATATATATATATATATATATATATATATATATATATATATATATATATATATATATATATATATATATATATATATATATATATATATATACATGCACACAGACACAAACACCCAAACACACACACACACACACACACACACACACACATGTATATATATATATATATATATATATATATATATATATATATATATATATATATATATATACATATATATATATATATATATATATATATATATATATATATATATATATATATATATATATATATATATATATATATATATATATATATATATATATATATATATATATATATATATATATATATATATATATATATATATATATATATATATATATATATATATATATATATATATATATATATATATATATATATATATATATATATATATATATATATATATATATATATATATATATGACATCAGGATTGAACCCTTGGTCTTTAAGTGAAAGGCCAAGACTCTAGTAATTGACTCACCTAGGTCATAAAATAAATTGGAACCTAAGTACTTCTGTACCTGAGGTTTATCCTGGGTTGGCTGCTGTCTAAGATACCAAAGAATTTTATACAACTTCCTTAATATTCGCCGGTATGTTATCCGGCAAATATTAGGAAAAACCCTAGGTTCGGAAGTACTTAGGGTCCAACTGATTTTAGGACTTGCGTGGGTCAATTTGTAGAGTCGTTGCCTTATACTTGAGAGGCCTGGATTCGACACCGATGTGAGTAAAAACAAAAAAAATTATATATATATATATATATATATATATATATATATATATATATATATATATATATATATATATATATATATATATATTATGTATTATATATATATTGTCTGTTTATTCTGAACTGAACTAAGTATACAAATATGTTAATATATAAATAGTAATATTACGATCAAGTGAAATATTTTACCTACCCAAAACAATCACCTCAGTATTCCCTCATAGACACAAGACTAACGTGGAGAGAGAGAGAGAGAGAGAGAGAGAGAGACAGAGAGACAGACAGACAGACAGACAGACAGACAGAGAGACAGAGAGACAGAGAGGGAGAATGACTGTCAAATAGTAATCTCAGAATGTCTGTCCCATAATAAATGTTTTTCACGCATCGTGTTCTGCAGTATTGTTACCTACAAAATTCTATTCTGGAGGAAACGTTTAAATTCATTGGACAGTGAAAGGAAAAGCTTAGTGACCTGGAACATGTCTATCTCGTGGAGTTACGCCTCCATAGAAACTTATTTACGGTCCATGACCGTAGGACCTTTTATGCAATAAAATTGCTTCAGGGAACTTACTCCAGGTTTCTTTTGTATGATATTTAAAAAAAAAAAAATATTTTCCATTCAAGGAACGCTTTATAGAACCCGTTTTTTCTAACAACGTTTATAAAAAAAGTAAATTTTTTCATAAAAAAAAACTCACAAGGACAAGACAATATGACACGGAGGTATACATAAAGCGACTATAGTCGGGCATTTCCTTAACGGAATAGAAGAGGTGGGGCTCATGACCAAATAAGCGACAAGGTGCGGGCCAGAGTACAACAGCTGTGCTCACAAACAGCTGATTTGAAGATAAAATCATACAATTTGAAAAACGAAAGTTTTTTACACTTCCTACCGACAAAACAACGAAACAGAACGACATAACAAAGAGATAAGACAACAGATAACAATATACTACCAGAACAACTCAATAACAAATACAACAACAGCAACATCATCAAAAAGATTATTGGGAAGGGAGTTAAGCCCCCTACACCAACATAAACGTACAGGTATATTGCAAGCCCAACCTACTGGCTTCCCTTGTAATGATAAACAACACATTTGGCCCTACGCCGAATGAAATGAATACCATTGTGGCTTATGAACTTACTTGTCCCGAGGAGGAATGCAGACCTTCCAGTGAAAGCTACATCGGTAGGACATCGAACTACTCTTAGACGGCGATTTATGACGAGCAGAAACACGGGAGGATCTTCCAACACTATAGAGACTGACACGACAAGAAACCAACGTTACAAGAACTGACAGACAACACCAGGATGAAGTACAAATGGAACACATATCGGGACCTGAAAATAAAGTAACCTGTGTGTATAGCAACAAGCAAACCAATACTAGTTGTCTAGACGGATGGAGGTACGGCCCTGCCCTCTGAACGCCCAAGGGAAAAGAGACAAAGTCAAGGTCTCCTCCAAAACTAGCCCCGCCCAAATGCCACAGAAGAAATTAACAATTTTATTAGTAACATGCAAACGAGAAACATAATGTAAAACCAGAGTGATAATGTGGTCGTACCATGTAATAACATTATGTAGATATAATTTCAATACACTACCACCCTAGCTGTCCCTTTGAGCTACAAATGGAATGCTGGAAGAGCCCGTGACAACATAAGGCTGGCTGAATGTAGGTAATAGTAGTAGTATTGTACTGGCATCTTAGTTCTTGCTTGACAAAGCCTGCGACGCAGACAAAACGGACCGTAGCTTGTGAAATAAATGGAAACCCTCGCCCTTGTGTCCTTATTCAGAATTTTGAAGAAAGACTGAAAGTAAAAGTAAGAAAATATATAAAAAAAAAGTTAGCATCACAGAAGTTAATGCCACAAAGGCGATCGCCTTCGGATTATCAGAGATGTCTTGTGGTTTCCTTGAAGAAGAGGGGATGAAGTCCATGTTCATTTGTATGTTTAATGTAGGCTGTTGTTGATTTACAGTTACGACCTCTGCTATTTGCAACATGTGAAACCGGTTTTTTTATGCATGATCTCTGTGCCTTATGATAATACTTATAATGTTTGCTTCCGGTCGTGGGCGTCTACATAATGCTGGAATATTGCCCCTCGGTTGCGGTGAGCTTGCAATCGTCGTCGTAGAGCGGTAGTGGTGCGACCTACGTAGAAAATGCTGAGGCCTCAACATGTCCTTTCGGCACATTTACCATAACATGTTGGTCGACCCCCACATCTCTCCTAGGGGGGCAAGAGGTGGGGAAACGGTCTGTCGACCATAGTAAGTAAAAGGAAAATAACGTGAATAATTTTTCCTTATCCCTTAGAGGCTTCCCTGAAAATAAGAAGTAGAAATACAGACAGATTGATTCAAACTCTAGATAAAAAGATAGTCTCCGCAAATAATGTCACTGACTTGAATGGGAATACTATAAGAGAGAAATATACCTAAATAGCATGTATAAATATATATACAGGTATGGACACGGTCATAGAAGCAAACATGATATCTCTCTCTCTCTCTCTCTCTCTCTCTCTCTCTCTCTCTCTCTCTCTCTCTCTCTCTATATATATATATATATATATATATATATATATATATATATATATATATATATATATATATATATATATATATATATAATAAATATATATATATTGATAATAAAAAAATATAAAACCTATATATATATATATAAATATATATATATATAAATATAAAGAAACATATGTTTATATATAAAAAATTTATATATATTGGATATACAACTAAGAAAAATATACCTATATATTTTTACACAAAACCTAACGGTATATATAGGATATCTATATATATATATATATAAAACTATATATATATATATATATATATATATATATATATATATATATGTATGTATAAGAAACAAATCGACAGGATTGATAATAAAAAAAACGTGCTAAAACCTATACGGAAGGAAACAGACACGAAAACTAAAAAGAACACATGTTTATATGAAATTTATAACAGCCTTGTGTATACAACTAAGAAAAATTTTTTGTCTTTTAAAAACCTCATTTCTCAGGATATAACCATCCGCTGCGAAAACTAGTAGTTTTTTAAAAGCTTAGAACCTCGGCACCCTACAATAGAGGGTTAGGATTTTAACAATGAGACGGAAATAAAAAAGATATGTACAGTTTTATTACATGTCCGTGTATATGCTTCACTGATTTTATTTATTTATTTTTTGTCTCTAAGCCAGAATAATTTCATGTCTTTTAAGACACTTTATGTAAGATAACATTATATAAATTAATTTTTTCTTTTTTTATAATTAAAATCTGTCAAGAACCTGTTGTCCTTTGAAAAGGAGATCTAAAAAAAAAAAAATCATGAATATATATATAACATCGTATTTGTATATATATATTTGAATGATATTCTGATATTTAAGCCCTATGACGAAGATATGGTTTCTATATTTTATATTGCACCTATATATATTACTATCGATATACGCTTTGTATTCATATCATTTTGTCACACATCAGAGTTTGTATTACAGTTTATTTTATTATGAAAGTAAACTTTTAACATGGTTTGAAAAGTATTTATTTCCTTTTTTATACTGCCACCCAAACACACGATTATCAGATTTTTCTTTATCAGTTAGGTAACCTATAATTTCGAATTAATTAAGATTTCTTTGTTTGAAAATTAAAATTCAAGAAGTATGTTGAACAGGGATTCTAACTATATCTTGTTCATGAAGTGGCCTTTTCAACCTAACATCGTGATTTATTTCAATCTCATTTCAATGATATTCTGATCTTTAAGGCCTTCGACGAAGAGCCATGGTTTCTCTTAGTCATTTTACATTGCACCTGGTGCATTACTGTCGATATACGATTTGTGTTCACATCATTTTTTCACCAATTAAGATAATGTTATCAGTATAATGTGGTTCGGATTCCGCAATAAGCTGTAGGTCCCTTTCATATGTTGCTAGGTAACCAATTGGTTCTTAGCCACGTAAAATAAATCTAATCCTTCAAAAGCCCTAGAGAGCTGTTAATCAGCTCAGTGGTCTGGTTAAACTAAGGTATACTTTTAACTTCTGATACCTCTCACAACATTAACCATAAGAACGTCAGCACTATCGAATACTTGAGTGCGGAGATGCAAGTTCCACAGTTTTCGTTATATATGACAGACAAGAAAATTTCCGTGGAAAACCTTTAATTTACACCTGTAAATGTTAGGGAAACTGTCGGAGGATGCGTGCTGATGCGTGGTCATGGAAGTGGTGTTGATACGCAACAATGTATAAGATATCACGAATAATTGGCGAAATGAATTAATATAATAAAGCCATCTCAGTGATATCCACAGGCATCCTCATAAAATATATGTATTATTTTCTTTGTAGTAACATGCAAAATGATTTAATAATTCGCTCCAAAGACAAAATTCTATTCTAAGCTGCCGCGATATTACGATGAAAAAACAACTAACCTTCATCTTTACCATAGCCGTTCATCTAATTTCATTTCAAAATCTAGTGACAGCTGCAAAAATAGAGGACAATTCATAAACTAAAGATCGCTCACGTGGAAATCGACCTTCATCTTAAACATAAAGAGATCAGTGAAGTGTCTTTTCTTCAGATATAACTAGAGGGTAAATACCAGTAAAAGGAAGAATGGTCGAATATCAAGGCAATACCAAAGCTAACTGATAAGCATAGAGTCATCACATCCAGAACAATACCTACAGCAGTAACTTTACTAGCAGTGTAGATATAGATTCTTGTAACGCAGCAAGCAAAACCGGGAATATTTTCTTGTAGCAGAAAAATAGTAAAATTACTCAAAACGATTAAGCAGTAGATCATAATTATAACCAAGGACTTCAAATAAAGACAAATAAGTGGAAAATCAGGTGTATATAATAAAAAATCATCTGCAAAGTAACTATTATAACGAAATGTCTGTGTTTATTTCAAATTAATTATTAGGTAGGAGGTGAGCATGAAATCCACACTCGCGGAAAGTTACAGGTAATTGGTAAAATCGACCTAGAAATAAACGTTTATATAATGAAACGGGAATAAAAATCTGAATAAAAACGAGGACAAAAAATATCGTGCTGATAGTTTAGAGCAAACAAAAGACACGATGGGAAAAAACACTCTGTCATTTCTGTGATGATCAACGTGATTCTTAACCTCTTTATCAGGGCCAAGAGTCATCAAACGGTCGTTAAACGCAAATCCAAAAAAATGAAGATGCGAATGTTGAGAAAAACTCAAATGCGAAGGTTCTTAAGCAGTTTCACCGATAACTATGAAGTCCTCTCGGAATGAGTTTGTCATTCACTAGCACAGAATACCATGCGTATCAAATGAAATGTCCTGGGCAGAGATCCTGTTACAGGCAGTTCGTCACCTCTTTCTCCCCTCCTCTTACATAACCACCCACATACAGTATACAGTACTATCTCTGTTAATTCTGTGTGTGAGCATGCACGTGTATAACCTCTAGAAGATACTTTCATTTCATTACCTATACTCTGGGTTACAGACTGCTTGACTACTTCACCCTGGCTGCATCAAACCACAGTCGAATAATAATCAGGCAGATAACTAACTGGCGAGGTCAAAAGAAGCCAAATGTTTTAACACAATGTATGTCAGTCTCCATGCTTCACCCAGAATCAAATCCGGACCCAGCTCTTACTTGCTCATGGAAGATAAGTATTTTATAGGATTACAGCAATAAATTACATTGTAATACTCTTCCTCTCTTCCAGAAACTTCCCGAATGGCGTCCCACAAGGCTCCGTCCTAAGTCCAACACTTTTAACCTATTCATGTGACATACCAACACCACCTAACAACATATACATCTCCTCATATGCAGACGATCTAACAATCATACAATACATGCAGACAAAAACGTATGCTCCACACAAGTACAGACTTACATAACACAACTTGAAAAACTGGCTCACACAAAACAGATTACAGGTAGCACCAACAAAAATCCACAAGTACACTACCACTAGTCACAACAAAGAACATCAGTACAGACCCACAGCAACGCTGAACAACACCACAATTCCACACACATAATAATGAAACAAAAATCCTAGGAGTCACATACAACACTTCAATGTCATTTGCTCCACATGTCAGAACATCATCAAGAAATGCAGACCTAGACTAAATGCACTAAGATCACTAACAGGCACAACATTTGGACAACAAAAGAAACGCTCATCACAGTATACAAACGATACATCCGCTCCATAATAAACTACGCCAGCCCAGCCTGGCACCCTGCCATATCAACACAAAAACCTACAAATAATAGTCATCCTTGGCAGTACACAATCCACACCAATAGAACACTTAACGCTGAAACCAAGATTCTCACCATCAGGCAACACTTATGAGAGGCACACAACTGGCAGGCCATAAACAACACAAACAGCCCATGCTATTACCTTCACGACCACCCTCCAACACATGTTACACCACACAGACACTATACAAATATCTTGAATTCTATACCACCACCCACAAACATCACACAAAAACAAAAGCACATCCATACTCACCTCACCAGACAAGCACTTAATAACCTTCCCAACAACAAAATACTCAGCACCCCCACCCAACATAAGCAGCACAGAAACACAGCTCTCAAGATTGGAGAGAGTACACCTGACTGACTGCTGTGGTCATCATCAATCACTAAACACCTACAAACACCGCATAGACAACACCCAAACAGACATATGTCCACTCTGCCAAGTTAGTCCCCACACCATTATTAGCAGACAACAACACAACATCCACACCACCACACAGTTATGGTCAGATCCAGTAAGTGTGGTGTCCTTCTTGCGCAGGCTTCCTTCTCATAACATTGTCTGGGGAACTGACAACAACAACACTCTCTTCCACATTGTTTAAGAAGGGAGTGTACATTCTTCTTCTTCTATTAACGTGCTTTTTTCCCATTTTTGTATGGGGTAAGCATGATGCCCTCTTTGAAGTACTTTGATTTGGCTTTGGGGTAGACCGTAGTCTTGATTGGCTGCCTTGCCTGACATCGCTTAGACCATGGTAGCACATATATATATATTGTATCAGTCACCAGCTCCGGTTCTCCCAGCAGTGAGGAGACGTTGAGCGGTAAGGTTGACAGTTCGAGACATGTGAGGTGTCTGTTATGTTTTTAGATGTTGGAGTGGCTTTGTTTGTGTGTGTATTAGTCTGTAACACCCATTTGCTTTTAAGCAAACCTATCTGTTGATTACATACATAATCCTGGGGTGTCTACACGGATAGCAAAGTGTCTGCCTTTCTGACCAGTCAGCTGCAGATTTGAACCCGCGCCACAAACCTCTATGAAGTCCGAAGCTGCTGCTCTAACCTACTTGGCCATTGAGGCTCTAAGGGAGTGTACATTAACATCTTAAATAAGTTATGTAAGTATTTGAAATGTATAGCCTTAATTTGCAAAGATAGCCAATATCTCTATCAATAAATGCAGGGAGGCATGAGTTTTTGAAATAAAAGAATATCGTATGATAAAACTCGCAACACCATACTCGCCAAGAAAAACGCATTCCTGCATTTTCCATAATAAAAACTAACAATTTAGTATCCAATATGCAGTGCCAAATGAACTGAAATAATTTCCATCCTCATATAATTCCCAGATAGTGTAGAACTAGACATGACAGGTACAATATCTGAAGTGGTTGGTATAATGCTTATAAGGCTTCCACGTTCATGCATGAGTTGCTATATATCTGAAAGAATTTAAATGCATAGGGGTTCCACCATGACTCAGAACTGAGTTGAACTGACTGCTGTTACTAAAATTAATAACAAAATTATCACTGCTTTTAATGACAAAACAGTGGTGATTATAGTTTTATGTAGCAAATGGAATATTTCTTTTTATTTAACTAATTTCATTCAAATCAAATTTAATTGAAAAGAAACTCAAATGGACAGCAATGCACCTATAAACGTAAATTCCTGGTTCTTTGTAGGACACACCCTATGCTGCAGCTTGCAGCAAAGGGCAATGGCAAGGGCTGATAGTTTTGATATGCTTCATTGTCGGTAGTCGTGTTCACATTGTTCTTGCTTGTGTCTTCCTTCGGATTCTCACAGATGTTCCATGATTTCCTTGAATAAGTTTGGATGAAGTCCATGTTCCTCTGTAGTTATACTCACAGCTACTGCTGTTTGCAATCTGTGGAACCAGTCTTCTGTATGTGTTTTCTAATAATTATTCCATTGTCGACTCTCCATCGTGGTAGTCCACATAGTGTTGGAATATTGCCCCTTGGTTGTGGTGGGCTTGCAGTCATCTGCTAGAGTAGAACTAGACATGACAAGTACAATACTTGAAGTGGTTGGTATAATGCTTATGAGGCTTCCAAGCTCATGCACGAGTTGCTATATATCTGGGAGAATTTAAATGCACAAGGGTTCCACCTGACTCAGAACTGAGGTGAATTGACTGCTGTTACTAAAATTAATAACAAGATTATCACTGCTTATATTGACAAAACAGTAGTGATAATAGTTTTATGTAACAAATGTTAAAAGCTCATAAGTCACAAGTATTTTATGGATTACAATGCACATAGATGTTTGATTAATAAGTGTGGTTAAAGGCATTGGAAAGAACCTTGAGAGAATGATTAGCTGTTGTCTGGCACGTTTCCTAATTAGTAAAACTGTATAAGTGTTAAATACGTCAGGTTATCTGGAGATGTGAGAAAATTCCTGCCTCACAACAAGATTTTGTGAGTTCGTTCGCCGGAAATGTCCAGGTTCCGGTAAATTAGTTCCTAGGTGTGTTTCTTTAGGGCGAGCTCCCAAGGTGTGAAGGGATAAGCTATCAAACAACTTATCATTCGAAGATCAACACCGAATATAAATAGAGGTCTTCGGTGAAGACTGTGGTTCAAGACCTATCGATTAAGAATTGTGAACTCTGCTGTTTGAAGGTAGGAACCATTTTAGAATTCCCAAACAGTGGATTTTTCTTTTCATTTAACATATATCTCACTTGTATCAAGCATTTATTACATTGTGTGTACTTTATAAGTTACATGGGAGTAATTCCCATATCTTTATTTTTATGCATTTGTTTAACAAGGGTTTTATTTGACTTCTTCAGATGTTTTGCTGAGGAAGAGGTTGAAGATGTACTCATTGGGAATGTACTGGTTTTTGACTTATTTTGACCTATTGTGGGAAATTAATTTAAAGAGAACAATTAGTTGAATATGGTGGACTTTAATATGTTTGATTAATTGGTGAACATTAGTATTCCATTTTATTTCATCTCTTGTTTCTTGCAATCCAGTTATGTTAGATTATTGGCAAATAAATTATTTTGGGTAAAGCTTTTTTTGCTGTAGACCTGAGAGAGAGAGAGAGAGAGAGAGAGAGAGAGAGAGAGAGAGAGAGAGAGAGAGAGAGAGAGAGAATGTGTGTGTGCACGAATGTACATTACCAGTAGCCTTTTTGATGCAATTACTATCAAGCTACCAATAGAGGGGACTTCTCGACTTTCTGGAAAAAGGTAAGCAATAAAATTTCCTCTCTCGATTGCGTAACAGATACATTATTGTCAAATGAATTATTTTGGGTAAAGCTTGTTTCGCTGTACACCTGAGAGAGAAAGAGAGAGGGAGAAAGAGAAAATGTGTGTGTGTATATATCAATGTACGTTACTGGTAGCGTTTTTGATGCAATTACTATCAAGCTACCAATAGATGGGACTTCTTGACTTTCTGGAAAAAGGTAAGCAATGAAATTTCCTCTCTCGATTGTGTAACAGATATATTATTGTCAAATAAATTATTTTGGGTAAAACTTGTTTCGCTGTACACCTGAGAGAGAGAGGGAGAGGGAGAAAATGTGTGTGTGTGTGTGTGTATGTACCAATGTACGTTACCAGAAGCCTTTTTGATGTGGTCACTATCAAGCTGCCATTAGATGGGACTTCTCGACTTTGTAGAAAAAGGTAAGCAATAAAATTTCCTCTCTTGTGTAACAGATATATTATTTTCAAATAAATTCTTTTGGAAAAACTTGTTTCGCTGTACACAGACATATTTGGTTGGCAGTGGAACTACACTTGGGTGTTATAGTGTTTAGGTACGCTCTGAAGAGATTTATCTTATGAGGAAATTTGGATTTGTAGGAATTAGAGTGTGCCCTTTTGGTTGGTATATGTGCCTCTGTGCTGTCTGAGGGAATTTTTTGCAGATGTGACGACTGCGCACTGTAGATCAAGTCAATGGCATTTTGAACTGGAGTGGAGAGTGTGAGCAAGTGCGTTTGAAAGATCAAAAAAGTGTTATCTTTCAGGTTAAGTATGTATCTGGTTGCCATTGTAGTGAGAAGGGGTTACGTGAGTATTACTATGTTTTTTTTTTTTTTTTTTTTTTTTTCGTTAGTTACTTGTAATGGGGAGCTAATTAAGGGAGAGTTCTATTGCTTTGTGGTTAAGTCACGGAGACATTGGGTGAAGCTTTCACAGGTGGACAGTGATGATTTTGTGACGTCGTTGAAAGTGCTTACTCATTTTAGTCCGGGGCTGGTTAATGCTGTTACCCATAAACATTCTCTCTGCGAGCCTGTTTTCAATGAGGGTGAACTGAAGTATTTCAAGCGTTCTGGAAAAATTTTCTGGTTATCGTTCGCATTTGGCATATGGAACAGCTGGAGTCAGTGATGCAGTTCAAGATCTGAGATCTCTTTTCAAGGTTCATAAAGGCCATGATTCGCTTGTCACATTTAGTGCCAGATGTTTTGATGCTGCAAGGGATTTTTTGAAGAAGATAAAAAACTCTGGTTGGGTAAATGGAGGCTCTATTACGATAGACAATCTTGAGAAACTATTGCAATATGTGTGGATCCTGAATGATGTTCCTGATGCTATAGTAAATAGTTTTACATTGAGATAGAAAGGGTGCCAGTTGAAATTTTATTGTTCTCTCAAATTCGTATGCACATATCGAAATGCCCTACAGTATATAGCTCCTTTTTGGACAGGATGCCAAAATCTTCTTGGGCTATTCCGAAGCATCATACACAGAGTAATTCTGATTACACAATTATGAGGTTATGTGCCAAGACAGAGGGTGATAAGACTTCTGAGAGTCAGGATCTCAAGGGCGTTGTTATAATTGTAATGGGCAGGGCCATACCAAGAAGTGTTGTAAGGTGAAATATTGTGGTGCTTGTAAGTCTGCATATCACGGTTGGTGATTTTGCCCATTTCTGAAACAGAATGAGTCTAGAAGCAGGCCTCAGAGCACTGGTCTGGCAGGTAGGAGAACTCCTTGAGGGGGTTTTTTGGGAGCCTCTGGGGTCCGACAAAATTTTTGGAGGACCCAGCAGCAGAAAGTGAAGAGATAAAAAGGATGGTTTTTTGTGATAAAGGACTCCTGGGTGAGCCCTCAGAGCCGAAGCCAGTGGTAAAAGGGTCTGTGTATGGGGATGATGTGAATATCTTTATAGATACAGGAACCCCTATTAATTTGATGAATTATGAGTTGTTCCGATCAATGTTTTTCGATTGTTTTTTGAGGCCAGTATGTGATGTGCAAACAAAAAGGTTACGGTTTCAGCTACGTAGATGTGAGTGTTCATCTCTTGGGTTAGAACTTTTACAGAACCAATTTTGGTTGTATGAGGGGCTGCTTTGGGGACTACATTGTTACTGGGTCATCCAACGTGCCAGCAAAACGAAATCTCAGTTCTTAGAAAGGGATGCAGTATAACTGTTGGAGTACCTGGTGTTTTTGTACCTTAGAAGGGAATGGATATAAGTAGAGTGGATGAAGGTAATGGATAGGGTGTACATGCGAATTTGTGGATGGACTCTGAACATGTTTCTGTGGGCAGGAAGTGTTATAAGGGGGTTTTGTTGGATGATGTGGCTCTAGGTCCTAGTATGGTTTCTATGGTGAAAGTTTGAGTGAAAGGTGTATATAAGCCCAGACAGTTGTGTGTGGATGAGTGCAGTGAAAAGCTGAAGTGGGTAGTGTGTACAGTTTCTATAAGCAATGTATTGAGTTCAGGGGATACCTGGTGGAGTTGCTAAACTGTAATGATTCAGTTCGGAACTATAAGAAGGGCTCTTATGTGGTCGATTTTGTTGGTTGGGTTGATGAAGATAATTCAGTTGCTATTGTTGGGGGCATGTGTGAATTTTCAGAAGTAGACTTTACAGGCTAGGAGGCAGGTTTTTAGGGATCATTTAGCCAATGATGATTTTAAAGAATATATCGAGGGTGTGGAAGAGGTTCTGGCTGAGTTTGCAGACATAGTCGCACTTAAAGGGGATGAGTTAGGGTTAACAAATAAGTTAGAACACAAGGTCTATTTAGAGGATAAGACTAAGCCTATTTTTATTCCTTCATATTTAATTCCTTTTAAGATTATAGAACAGGTAGAGCAAGAGGTTTAATATAGTGAGGCAGATAACAGAAAAATCGTGCAAATGATGATACAAGCATCAAATTTGGCACAAGTGTCCTCCAAGGTATATTAACCAAATCTGCCCGATTGGCCAATTGAAAATCCAAGATGGCGGCCATTTTCAAGATGGCCACAAAAATAACCACCCAAAGTAGATGTTTTGCTTAGAAATATTTGTAGTTGTCTGATTTGCATGATCTAAGTGTTGATTCCTATGTTTTGAAGCCTGCTGAACAATATTTTCCTGTTTAAAAAGCACTCTGAGACATATTTCTCAAGATGACCACCAAGATGCTTGTCTTTCTTTACATAAGTTTTGTCCCAGCTAGTTCATTTTCAAAATTATGCATACACTGATGCTGTTTCTCGATCTGCTACTGTTCACATATGTAGCTGCAGAGTGATGTGCAGGGAAGCTCTGCTTAAGACCACTTGCATCTTCCTTTGCAAACCGTCTTACAAGAGCACTTTGTCAATTCTTGACAGCTTGCTGCAATCGGTGGTAGTGTTGTCCAATGTATTTGCCATGCTTCTCCTTTCTGTGTCCAACCCCATTCAGCTGGACTGCTCATGTGTGGATTACAGTGGGTTGCCTGGACCCAGTTGATCCCAGCCTAATAGGCTGCACACTTTGCATGTTCTCTGAGGGCTGCCTGTGTTGGTGGAATTGAGTTGTACCGCCTCTGCTTGCGGGCAAACAGATCTAGTCTTGCTTCGTCCACACCAGTGGCTGCGCTTGATCTGTCGTACATGAGAACAACGAATCTTTCCAGCCTCTGCATGTCAAGATCAAGAATCAATGTTGGATGCTGGCTGAGATTGATGAATGTTTCAGTAATATCATCAAATACATTCCAAGTCTGCCATGCAGATTTCTTCGCTTTCCCACGGAAGGAAGACATAGTGTCACATCCAGTGAATGCGTGAAAGTAGGGGATCCCTCTAGCTTTCTCATGCCCAATTGCAGAAACTACCTCATGGACTGGAATCCATAACATATGGGCTCCTCAGCTTCTTTGTGACAACATGGGGACACAGCATCCAGAGACTTCACTGTGTTGCTAATGGAATCCTTTCCTTTTGTGACGATGACTGTGCTTGTCGTTTCTGCTTCACACATCTTTTTGGCCAGGAAGTGAAACAGTCTTGTTGCTGGGGGTCACGAAGGAAGCTTTACCAGTTGCCTGTGTCTTGCTTGTTCCTGTCACTCTTCTTTTGATTCCTTCCCCCTTTTGACCTCGTCTCTAATTTCAGACTTGATTTTTGACATCAAAGACTATGTCCATCTGCTTGTACGAGCACCATAGACTCCACCTTTGGGATGATGTCTTCTTTGGCATAGTCATTAAATGTCTTTGAAGTACGTGGAGGTGAGGCATTAATAAGTGCTGAGCCGTCAATGATGATTGTATCTTCCTTTGGTTCTCTCACTTGACATTCACTTGTGCTTCAAGAATTTCAACCAGCTGTGAGTTCTGAGAGATGAAGGGAGAGATGCAGGGTGACTGATTCTCGTGCTTGAAGAATTCTTGAAAATCACACTGTCTGTTCTGGCTTGAGATGAACAGTCGCGAGAATAACTGACAGTCATCTTTTATGACTTTCTCCTTAGAAATTCCCTACGCCTGTTCTTGTTTGAGGAATGAAACCGGGTTCTTCTTGATTGGATGATAGAAAATGGACACACTTGTACCATGTAAAGATGTTTCAGCTGTGGCTGCAGTCGGATTATGATCTATGTTGTCTTTCTCAAAACTGGGGGACAGATTACTCCACCTTCCACATACTGTGCAGCAACTGCTTCTCCTAACTGTGCTGAGATTTCTAGGACTCAGTCATATGATATGCTGAGCCCATTCTCATGGAGCATTTCAATTATTTGTCTCTTCCTCATCTTGGCAAACACATACAGGCCCATGTAGACTGCAATGTGGCTCCCAGTCCTTGGAATGCCTGTGGACATCCGTTCCTTCCTTGTATTTGGCGAAGCAGTTGTACTGTAGAAGTTGTGATATAACAAACTCTGATTTCGACGCTCCATGATGGAGTTGGGACTTGATGTCTGCACCATGTTTGATCATGCATACAAACTGAAGCAGTGATGGTGGCACAGCCTGTTCTAAGCCTTTGTCATGAAAATAGCTGCTGAAATTTGACTTCTGACATAGCATGTCTTGTCTTATTATCCCAGTGGCTTTTGCTAGATGGATTGCCTCACCATAACAGGATGCTTCTGATAGGATTGAACCTACATCAGTTTCAACAGCCAACAAAACTTCTCGTCCTTGGCGATTAGTTTGCAGCTGTGGAATGTGCAAAAGCAGCTGATCCTTGAGTTGAGTAGGATGAACATCAGGCGAGTCAACACCAAGCTGTTCCAGCCTCTGCTTGTAAAACTTGGTCAAATCAGCAAGCTTGAAAATCGGTGGCCTCTCACTGGCATTTTTCATCTCACAGATATAGGTGACCAGTACAGAGAAAGGAATTGGATATGCATCCTTCCAGTGTTCCTGTGCTTTTTCTTGCTCCCACACCTTTAGGTATATCCGTTCTCGGTTATACAATGCCAACAAACAGACAGGGTACATTTCACTTCTTGGGCTATGACATCTCCTGCACTTAGTTTGGCGAGAAGTTTTGTATCACTGAGTGTTTTGGCACATTCATTTATTCTCCTATTCACTTGCATTGTCATTGCTTCTCTAAGCTCCCCTCCTTCAGTTTTGCAAAAGAAGCATTCTTTTAGTTTCTTGGAGCTTTCGTGGATCTTAATTCTACTGCCCTCATCACTAGTACCTATATTACTTGCTCCTTTTTCAGCTCGGTGTAACTTTGTGTTGTTGAACAGAAGCCTGCAACTCTCATGATATTGTGCCTTATTTTTTCTCAACGTTTCCTCTATCCCAGAACCTTCATCAAGTCTTGCAGGGTCTAGCTTGATTAGTAGCACATTGAGTGAAACAGAGGAATATTCATTGCCAGGTTCGTATATCCATCATCCCCTCTTCTGGCAGGATTGGCCTGGGGTGATTTTAGATCTTCTTTCTTAACCTCCTGACACAGGCAACACTTGGTCCACTCTGTTTTCCATGATCGTCCAGTAGAGTTCGCATCCATGATTACGATGACGTTCAGGGTCGAGGGTTTATCCTTTTATGGCCCTGTACATATAATAGTATAATAGGCCTCTTATGTCCTGTAATATACAATAGGCACTTTCCTGTATAGGATACAAATAGGTTCTTGCACTGTGCCATACACCTAGTCTGACTGTTCATCCAGTGTCATAAGTCCTGTGCTATCTGTACACCATCCAGATAACTAAAACCCTGTTATCCTTGGTTCGCCCTCCGCACTGGCACGTACTGTCCATTCAGGTGGGCTGCTAACTGATTTGGGGTTGATTAGGCAGCATTTGGGATACTAGTAGGCTGTTGCACTATGATGCCAATATAAATTTCCTACTTAGCTGACACTGAACCCCATGCTGAGTTTCACAGCAGTGATGTCACCGATGTGCCTTGGTAGTGCCCGACAATCACTCCTTTAATACAGTGTCTTAACCATGTTATAAACTAGAAATATACATCAGCAGGCTTAAAAACATAAGAATCCACACTTACATCATGCAGTTCGGACAACTACAAATATTTTTAAGCAAAACATCAACTTCGGGTGTTATTTTGGCAGCCATCTTGAAAGGTTTGGGTAGATTTAATTAGTATCCCTTGGAGAACAATTATGCCAAATTTGATGCTTGTATCATCATTTGCACAAATCTTCTAAAAAATTACTCTTATCTGTTCCACTAATAAGTGGGAGGAGGAAGGCACTGTTAGGCCCAGTTCCTCTCCTTTTAATTTTCCATGGCTAGCAGTGCCTAAGAAGGATGGTTCATTCTGGGTTTGTGTGAACTTTAGGAAGTTGAACAATAAAACCATTCCTGATCATTACCCTGTGGCATGTTTGCCAGTTTTATTTGTTGAGATTGGAGGGAAGAATATTTATTCTTCAACTGATCTGATGCAAGGGTACTTGCACGTGCCGCTTAGCGAGAAGAGTCGCAAGTATACAGCATTTTTTTGCTAAAGGGCATTATGAGTTAATGCAGATGTCGTTTGGTTTATCCTTCATATAGGATTCCTTTTAAGATTAGAGCAGGTAGAACAAGAGGTTAATAAGTGGGAGGAAGAAGGCATCGTTAGGCACTGTTCTTCACCTTTTAATTTCTCGTTGTTAGCAGTGCCTAAGAAGGATGGTTCAGTCCAAGTTTGTGTGGACTTTGGGAAATGAATGAGAAAACCATTCCTGATTGCTACCTTGTGGCATGTTTGCCAGGTTTATTTATTGAAATTGGGGTCAAGGATATTTATTCCTCAGTTGATATGATGCAAGGGTATTTGCAAGTACTGCTTAGCAGAAGAAGTCGAGAGTACGGCTTTCTCTTTGCCAAAGGACATTATGAGTTCACTCGGATGCTGTTTGGCCTAACAAGCAGCCCGATGACGTTTACTAGACTAATGAATACAGTTTTGCATGGCTTGTTAGGGAAAGAAGTCTTTTGTACATGGATGATATCCTAGTTGCCACTGATTCAGTAGAAGAATATTTAGAAGTTCTTAGGGAGTCTGAAGCGACGGTTGTATTCACGCAACAATGCTGGTCCTCAATGAACACAATTTGGTCCTGGGTTTGAGCAGTTGGAGCAACTGGTAGCACACTAAGAACAGATACCGCGGCCGGCGCAGGTCAGTAAGAACACCAGAAAATGTCGAGAGAGGGTGAGCAGCAATCATCCCAGTCGCCAAGACGTTCTGCACGAAGGCATGCCGTAGCTTTGCAAATCTCCTCACGCAGTTTGAGAGGATTCTGCATACGGATTTGAATTTCCATCTACAACAAAATGATGATGAAACAGACCAAACCAACCAGACTTTTGTGCTTAAAACCTGTGTGAGAACATGCTTGAAAACGTATTGTTCCGAGCAGCGTTATTCAGTAGTGATGAGCATTTCCTCCTGTTGGGGCTGTAAATAAGCAAATTTCACTTTTAGAACAGTTCTTCGTCATCAGGAAAGACCACTTCATTCCCTAAGCTTACGGTTTGGTGTGCAATCTCAAAATTTTGGATGTGACCCGCACTTTGAGGAGGCAGGAGTGACCAATGATCTCATGAATGCCGAACGCTATGTTGCAATGTTGCAATGTTGCCAGAATTGTACAACCTAGATTGGAAGATTATTGAAATGAAGGCTTGAGACATGGTTCATGGGATGGGACTACAGCTCCACATGACCCAGAATTTCACTCATTTGAAAACATGTTTTGGACGCCTGGTGTCTCTGGGAGTGATTTAGGATGGCCTAATGTGGTCACCTGATTTGAGCGTTCTGAAAAAGCTTCTTTCTTTAGGGACATCTGAAAGAAAGAGTGTTCAAAGTCACCCTCACACCTACCACAGCTAAAGGGCAGTTATTGGAAGAGATCTTTGCCCACCGGTATGTGTAGGCGATGCTGTGAAAACTTCAGAGAACAACACTCAACAAATTAATGTTGCAGCTAGCGGCCCATGTCCACACTGACATTCTTTCAGAACATAAAGATTGCTAAATGGTATCTTATGCTAACCTCGAGAATGTCACTTTCTTCTCTATGTACACTCCATTACTTTGTTATATCTCCTCAAAACTGCTCAGGTGGTTCTGCCCCCTGTATATTCCTGGCTATTAGCCCAGTGCTGCTGGATAGCTCTCTCTCTCCTTCCTAACACCCCTCCTCTCTCTCTCACTTCTTCCTCTCACTCTCTCTCTCTCTCTGTCACCCCTTTCCCAAATTACCATCCCCTTTGGGTACCATTGATGTCTTTACCCCTGCAACAATTATTTTCCCCAGATAGTCTGCAGTCATATGTACCAGAGTGGGTATGATAAATTCGTACACCTGCAAGTCTCTGGGCAGATCAGCCCCGTTTCAGGAAGCCCTTCCCCAACCGCACAGTACCTTGTTTCGTGATGTCTTACCCTCTTGGTGCTGATTCCTAGATAATGAGTTATAAGCTTACGAAGTTTGGTTAAGTGCTCAATGCATGTCAGGGTGTGTTTGTCTCACACACATACATACATTATTTATATATATATATATATATATATATATATATATATATATATATATATATATATATATATATATATATATATATATATATCTCTATACTCTATATACATATATATATATATATATATATATATATATATATATATATATATATATATATATATATATATATATCTTCTTCTTCTTCTTCTTCTTCTTCTTTTAGCATTTTTTTTCATTTTGTATGGAATTATGATCTTCTTTGAAGGATTTTGATTTAGTTTGAATATATATATATATTATATATATATATATATATATATATATATATATATATATATATATATATATATATCTCTGTTTATATATTGCAGCTGTTCGCCTCGAGCATTTGGGGATAGTGAAGTATCAGCCTGATCAAGACAGGAAATTGCTTTGTCATTGGGCGTCTTCAGTTCAAACTTTGCGTCGTTGAAAAGGATGGGTAACATTTAGCCATTTTTCCCTATGGAAAGATTCCTGTCAAGCCAAAATAGGTGGTCATAAGGTGCCTCTACCTGTCTCGTGGCGAATGTTTTTATGGGCGTGAGCGCCCTGAGGCGCGGCTGAGCCTGTTTTGACCCAGGCGGTCAGGGAACTCAGAGACTGGGCATTCGGAGGGCATGTCCGACAGGGCCTCTTCTCCTTTCTTTGTCTATTATTATATTAGTGAAGTGAAGAAACTAGGTACGAAGGCTCAGTTCGGCGGTGTTGGTGCTGGCGATTAGATCCTAAAGTAAAATTGACTTTTGTTCAAAGCTTGCCCATTCTTTTATCTTTTTCTGTATTTATGTTCTTTGTTTTCTTGTAGCCACATAGGGTATATGTGTTTGCAAGTGATTGCTTCATTGTTTATTGTTAGCTTCAACCCCATTATTCATTAAAATACTAAGTTTACAATTAGCAAATCAGGTTAAATCTCGATGCTTTGTATGCCTAAACGTCCGAATGTTTGGAAGAACCGTTGTTTAAAATCAAATTCATCTCAAATATTTTTGTTAAGGTTAGTACCCTTATTTGCTTTGATATTACAACATTAAGCTGTGCCAGGTTACTTTTGGCTTCAGTGGCAGGTTACATTAATCTTGGTTTGGGGCCATGAAGTGCATAGAATTGAATAATGTGATCAGCAAGACCCTCACACAATAACAATATATATATATATATATATTGCTCCACATATATGTGTGTGTGTTTATATATTTACCCAGAGAGAAGATGAATCTTAAAACTAAACATAATATAAACAGTATGATCACGAGGAAAATAAGCCAATACAACGCAGAATCTAAAGACTTTTCTAAACAATACAAAGGTGGAACAAAACTATTTAATAAAAACCTGTTTTACAAGCAACAACTAGAGTAAATGAGTATATAACATTTAAAATTATGAATAGCCATTCATTTTGAGTAGGCCTTCCAGTTGACCCCTCACCAGCTAAATCATAAGTATGATAACAGTATCCATTTAATTAATCATATCCTTTCCTCGTGGCTAATACTGTTTATATTCTACATCATATTAATGACTGTGTGTGTGTGTGTGTGTGTGTTATTGTATTCACAAAGTTGGTCTTCCATATACGCCATACATGGGCTTTAAGAAAAGTTTGAATATACACCTATATATATATATATATATATATATATATATATATATATATATATATATATATATATATCTCTCTTCTATATATATATATATATATATATATATATTACATGAAGGAGATGCAGCAGGTCCTTTAGCCCTCCAAGCTCTGCAAAGGAGACATTACAGTAAGCATAGCTTTTATTCCTTTAAGAGAATTTACTATAAACTTGAATTGTTTTATTTATTTCAAAGCAATTACAGTAACTGTATCGCACTGCTGACTGACAAGAGGTTGTGGACAACAATACCCTTCTTAAATCTGTCATGTTCCATGGACCACGCTGGTAATCCTTTCTCTTGACACTAACTGCCTCGAAACCTCTTTTCCAGATGCAAAGCCATCTGGAGACAAAATCAGGCAGGCACCAGGTGAACCGGTGATGGGGTTGCAAGAAAGTTTTGGAAGGCTGCAGTGACCGCTGCCATGCGGTCATTAAGCCCCTTCCATGTGGTTGACCAGTCAGTCAAGGTCGGATGATGCCAAAACCCTTATGCTCCATAGAAAATGGGGTGCGAGAGCATGGAAGATAATCAGCAGAGGTGGTAAAGGAACCACGCCTTGAACAAAGTGAGGCCGCCTGGCAGCAGATCAGCAACATTTCTCCTGACCTCCTCCCCATCAAGTTTATCTAAACATATATACATATATATATATATATATATATATATATATATATATATATATATACATATCTGTATGTACAAATATACCCATCAAGGTCATATTCTAAAACACACACACACACACACACACACATATATATATATATATATATATATATATATATATATATATATATACTATATATATATATATATATATACAGTATATATATATATATATATATATATATACCATATATATAATATATATATATATGCATATATATATATATATATATATATATATATATATATATATATATATATATATATATATATATATATACACACACTTATACATATATGTGTGTGTGTCTATATGTGTGTGAGTGAAGTCATGTTTTAAACTATTTACATCCAGGTGGCTGTATCAGTGTAACATGGTAGATACCAGGAGCAGTATGGTATTGTCCTGACAAACAGCATGAATGGTATTCACTGAAGATATTCAGTGTCGTCTCTCAAAAACTCGGACTATAAATGGAAAGTTTTACTCAAAACTTACCTTATTTGGCTCCCCATTTCTGCCTTCCTAATTTCTTCTGATTACCTGAAATTCATAAAATTTTTGTTAAACAAGGGAAACTGAGACAATAGCACTACTCTAAAAAAGATAAGGTTTTGAAATGTTAAAATACTTCGGATAATGACACTCTTGAAAAGTCGTACAGATAAAACTTTGAGACAAGTTACAAAACTCTGATGTCTTATGTATCTTATATGAGATATAAAGGAATTAGTGAAGACTCAAGTAGACCGGTCTATGAATATCAAGTGACTGGAAAATATGCATCAAACCGAGAGATGTTATCCTAAAAGAAAGATGAGGCTTGCTTGCAAATATGGAAAGTTTTTCCCGAAGTGAAAGAATGATCTTCACTGAATATGCAAATTTACTCTGCTTATCATGATTGAAGAAATCTATATCTAGGCGAATCTCAGTTGAAATATAAATTAAAAGCAATGTTCGGGCCGAGACTGTTTCACCAGTAAAATGTTAAGAAGTTCGAGAAAAAGCTGAAGAAAAAATATAAATCCCTGAAAAAATTTTTTATCGGGAAACTCATTTAAATCCAATACACACTTAATAAGGAGATACTGACTCCGAAGTCAGCTGTGAGTCGAAGATAAATATTCTTCCTTTTAAAGATTCCATCGTGTCGAAAGAATGACAAGGATGCTAATTGAGTCATCACAATGATGTTACGTTCACGTTCGCCAAGGATCGTATCTAAATGTAAAAGTTAATGCCCTGATATGTTTTCTGAATTACCTATTGAATTTCAGTGTGCATGAACGACTATCACTCATGACTGCTCAAAACTATTTAATGATCTTCGATAATGAAGGTCATGATCCTTGGAATCCACTGAGGGACAATAAACATTTTACTCTCCAGTCATACTAATATGAGCTTGTTGAAGTACGTAGAGAATTACACCTCAAAAAAAAATCTGTTTGATTCATCATTTCCGTTTCACTATAATTCAGCTGTTTAGATTTGGGATAAATCTAGGTATGACCTTACTCTAGAGTTTGACAAATCGAAGTCATACAGATATATTTTGGCACTTATTGAAAAACCTTACTGAAAAACATTAATAAGCACCCCATTAACCTTGCACATTATTCGAATGCCGGAAATTCACGAAATAGGTCGAAATGAAGTGAAATACAATACAAATTCTGGCGAGATAATCCCATATCCTCTGAGTATTTAATATTTTGTGTGGCCTCCATCTGCC
Organism: Macrobrachium rosenbergii; assembly: GCF_040412425.1. Classification (NCBI taxonomy): domain Eukaryota; kingdom Metazoa; phylum Arthropoda; class Malacostraca; order Decapoda; family Palaemonidae; genus Macrobrachium; species Macrobrachium rosenbergii. Next base: position 6,503,680 of record NC_089742.1, read on the forward strand.
CTGTACCACAGCCTGCATTATTGAGGGTATGATTTCAGCAAAATTACAGCTGAGACTCAAACTCCATTTCCTGAGCACTTCAGTCACCTCTCTTCACAGGTCATCGAGGCGGTATACCATCATAGTTCACTGTGCACGCTTTAACATGATCCTTTAAGATATTGCAATGTTTTCCACAAACATTAAGGTCAGGAGCTACCTGGAAATTCACTTGACGAAAGAAATCGATACCACTGTTTCTAAGCAGCTCCTGTGTCTGAAGAGCCTTGAAACATGGTTTATCGTACAAGAATGTGACTTCTTCAACAGATAACTCATTTTCAGGATCTTAGAGGAAAGGAAATACGCCACCAGTAAGCATAGTTTCTCTGAAGTTTTCGCCATTCCATGTCTGTCCTTTTTCTCTGATGATCCACATTAACCATTTGGCTGTGAAACAGAGAAAAATTCCCAAACATTCAGGAAATTTCACAATTTGGCAATAGCGCACGTCATCGCTGCTATCATCCAACTTTGCAGCCCAAATGATGTCATTTTTATGATTTGGCTTCCTGACTGTGTAAATGAAGAATTCATCTGATGTGGCAACATGGAGAAAGTCAGCTTCATCCCAATCTTTAAGAAATGAACCAAAAAACCATGCACGGTCTTCTCTCTGTTGCTGAGTGATGTTGTGCTTGCTGATAACATGAAATGGCTTCATACCAGATTTTTTCAACTCACGATATACAGCACTATAACTTCTCTTTCCCCTTTTTGTTTATTGTTCAAGTGCCAATTTACATGAAGACTTTCTTGGTCTATGCACTGCCTCAGTTATGATGTCTTTTGACTAATGAGAAAGGACTTTAGGCCTTCCAAGATTCTCACTCTTTCCACTATGACTGTCATATGGATTTTTGTTCCAGTTTCTTTTAACAAAGTATCCATCTCTTTTAATGTATTTAGCTATCCAGGAACATGAAATGAATGATGTGCATTACTGGCCTCTCAGAAGGTTATAGCCCGGATTCGGTCAATCCATCTGATTTCCTCTGAGTCGTTAGCCATGCCTGTATCTAACCAAGTCCACCGAGAGACAAGGCCTGTTGCATATGACGTCATGACGTGATGACGTCGACCCTGGTAGCCCGAAGTTAGCGAGTTTTTCTCTCTCGAGCTTCCTTCCCATACATCATTTGAGTACAAGGTTTTCTCGTGGTTTTGTTGTTTTATTTTTTAATTGGACCATAAAACTTACATGGCATGATGAAGTAGCGTGCCACGGATATATCTTGTGTGTTTTATTGGACGAACTTACTATGGTAAGTGTTTAACTTTTGCCTCTGGATAACATTATGATAACTAGCGCTGAATAATCCCTCAGATTCCATTGCTTGGCTTCAAGCCTAAATTTCATATTCCATTCCATTCCACATTAGGGTAACTTTGGCTGCAATATAAAAGTCTGTATTCATCACACTGAAACAAGCGTTATGCCAAATCGAGAGTGCAAACAAACATACAGTTAGATTTGTCCAATAAGGTAACATAATTTAGGCCTCTGCAAGTATAGCCTACACCCAGGTATAGCCTAAGAATTCTGTAGCCAGAAAAAAGGATTTAGGTAAGAGCTGTGAGCAGCAAGGTAAAGTGCAGTGTACAGAAAGACTGGTTTAGCTTAGATTAAATTTTAGTAGGAATTCATATAAAGTAGACTTAACACAGAATTCCCAGTGTAGCCTATGTCCAGACAACTCCCAGAGTAGTCTATGTCCAGACAACTCCTAGAGTAGCCTATGTCCAGACAACTCCCAGAGTAGCCTATGTCCAGACAACTCCCAGAGTAGTCTATGTCCAGACAATTCCCAGTGTAGCCTGTGTCCAGACAACTCCCAGTGTACCCTATGTCCAGACGACTCCCAGAGTAGCCTATGTCCAGGCAACTCCCAGAGTAGCCTATGTCCAGACAACTCCCAGAGTAGACTATGTCCAGACAACTCCCATTGCAGGACTTAGCAAGAGCTTTGTAAATGGCACAGACATAGAAGTTGTAGGTTCATCACAAGTGGATGCACAGTACAGTGATCAGGAAATAGGAAGGGTCACCATAGTCAAAGATAAGGCACAAACCTTATTGGACCTAGATTGGTTAAGGTGAATAAAATTAGACTGGCCTAGTATTCTAGGGTTACAGGTACAAAACAGAAGAGATGTCAGTAACTAACCTAACCTAATGGCATTACTATGTTTTAATGCTCATATAAATTTATATATGTCGAACAATTATTAAAAGACCACCTTTCCCCTTCCACAAGTAACAGTTGAGTACAGGTTAATGAAATAGCATACTGTACAACACAATACCATACCTACAGTGAAGGCTAACTGCACAGTACATGCATTTGTTCATGTTTCTGAAGTACGTCACTTAGGAGCTGTAAAGATTCCTACAAAGGTTCATGATATGAATATCATTGTGAAGATATTGAATAACTTGCAGAGAGCTGACATTGCTGAGTGTATTTCTAAAACCTGCAATAGCATTGCTGTTATAAAATTAGTGATTTCATTTTGGCAATAATTTTAGGTGATCAGTCAAACACTTGCCTGTGCGGAAATTCATATTTGAACAACTACAGTTAATGACTGAATAAATTTGATTATTCATTAGAGCTGGAAATATTGTCTTCTTTGTTTTGTAATTGTTCCCTTCAAAGTTATAGACTCTTGAGAGATGAGAAATTCCTTATATTGCTGAGGTACGTTACCATCAGGAGTGTGTCTCCAAACAGTTTACCCCAGCATCAAGACAAAATGACTCTCATTTTCTGATGTACATTTAGAATAAATGTAAATAAATACTCCCCAATGACAAAACAGTGGTACTGATGGTGGATGAAACTTACTTGAAACCCTATTTTGGTTATAAAGGCGGAAATTCAGTACACTTGTTGAGATGTACCAGGAATAATTGGCTTGGCCAGAAAGATACAAATAAAACAATGTTCCTACGGTTTTCCTTTGCTGGAAATCATATATTAGAAAATGAAATTCATTATGCATCATTCAGCTCTGAAAAAAGTTCATGAGATAGAAGATGGTTTACTCTTGAAACATTATTATAAACTGTCATGAAAAGCATTCTCCTCACACACCTTTGAGAAACAAAGTGTTCATTTAGCTTTACAAATATTCAGTGAGTATCTCATTCAAGCTTTACTAACTCTTGGAAAAAATCAGTGTTTCCCTTTTTATTCAGAAGTTGCAGATTATGTAAAAAACTTTTTTTTTACATTACATTTGATGGACAACAATAAATGTAAAATCCTCATATAAATGTCAGAGGTTAAATAATAAATATGCTGCTCCAATAAGTAATGAAGGTCATTGTACAGAAAAAAATAGCAAAATTAATAATAATGGCTCATAACATTTTATTGAATAATTATTGTTCACAAGAAAATAAATATATTATAACAAAAAGTTGAATAAAAACAGAAAGTTAAAAACTTTAACTAGAAATAATAGCTGTACGTAAAAGATAACAGAATAAGAAGAGAAAGTTAGAAACTTCAACTACCAAATAATAGCTGTATGTAAAAGACAATAATTAAGTTATTTCATTCACATATACTAGAATGAATCAATGCACTGCCGTCTTGTAATTTGACGTGAACACTATGTATAAACCTTTTTAATACAATATTAAACATGTTTGTACTTCGGTATATATACTATATTGTAACTATAAATAAATTGTTTTGGTTCAGTATTTTATATAAATCCCTTAACTTGTGTTTCGAGTTAATATTATGTGGTGTACACAAATTAGTGTAGACGAAAAAATTAAGTAAATTAATTTATTACCATGACTGGTAAACAACAAATTGTCTATGTTAGTGACTTTTTGTTTACATTTCTTTCGTCTCGCAAGGTAGTCAGTGCTAGCGACACGGACTACGGTTGCTTACGTCACAAAACATCGAACAGGCCTTGTCTCTCGGTGGTCTCGATCAAACTCCGTCACTCATTCTGAAAATACAAGAAATGTAAAATGAAAAATAGCTAAGGGAAACTTAAAATAATGTACTTGGAGATAACTATAGCAGAAACTTCATAACTTTCCATTTTCGTCTGTGGAAGGGGGCTCTAATTTCAAGAAACACCAGTGTGTATATATATATATATATATATATATATATATATATATATATATATATATATATATATATATATATATATATATATATATATATATATATATATATATATATATATATATATATATATATATATATATATATATATATATATATATATATATATATATATATATATATATATATGCATATATATATATATATATATATATATATATATATATATATATATATATATATATATATATATATATATATATTCTTAAAGAGATTTTATCCCTCCCTCATTTAACAGCCAGTGAGGTCATTTTAGTCTGTGAAGAATTTTCTCCTTTCATTTTGACTGTGAGGGCCAAGAAACATGGCAGGTCACGATAGGACTGAAGCATATTTTGAACTAGAGAAAAGCAGTTAGAGCCAGTGTTTCACTCATGTAGGGTAGCCTCCCACCTCAGCTGACCTGGGATAAACAATAAATCATCACTTTCACACCCATCACGTGATATGGGAACTAGCACAACTAATGCCATTGTGGGCATGGGGACATAGCCAGGCTGTGAGATAGTTAGAACTTATCATCTCTAAGTAAATCTTAGGCCACTTTTCTCCAATTTTGCTGGCTGTATGACTCTTTGCAGATTGACGGGAGGTCTAGACTTCAAGCAAACACCGGGAGGGCAACACTGTTTTCGGGGGAAGCAGCAGAGGCCTCCGGACTCCAGTCTTGAACCCAAAAGTCACGCGCTTCCTTCCTTTTACACTGGTGGCTAACCTCAGTAACCAGCCAAGTCCCTCATCTTTAGCGCACACATCTGCAGGCCAGGTACGTTGATTGCAATTAAACTCAGTAAAGCCAGCCCTTTCCCTCCCCTGAAATTCCTTGATTTTCCATTCTTCAAACTTCAATTTCTTCCTCCAAAAGCATTCCCTTTGTTAAGTCACCCTACTTCAAGCAGCCCTGTAAACCCCTAATGACTTCCTTTGAAATCAACTTAATAAATGATTCAGTGATAAATTATTCAAATAGCCCTTCCCTAGTGCAAATTAAGGGCAAATTAGTCTAAGTGATATAAGTGTTTGTTTCCTCCCCCTCATGTAGACCATGGTTTAATGGATAGCAGGGCCCGATTTCTTTGCTCTTCCGTGTTGTACTAACTCCCCTTGACCTAGGTCTTACAGAGCCATCCTATCTTGTTCAGTCTGCAAATCTATGCCCCACTAGTGCTGACTGCCATCAGGAAAAGTTCAATAGTACCATTCCTGGTTGCAGCCTGATGCAAGAATCGTTGCCCACAGCAATCATTTTAATTAACTGATTGCCATTACCCTCAATGCATTACAGTGTGACTTGATGTAATTTTACCATAGCAGAGTCATTTGTTATACCAGGGATTGTTGTATCTGTGGCCCCTCCTATTTACATTGATTTTTTCCAAATTACTGCATTATTGCTCTATCATATATAATTTGTGTGTTTGTAAATGGTTTGCCTGACTCACATTTCTTTCTTTGGTCTTGCATATTTGCATTCTCTGTAAATAAACGTCTTTTAAACTGTAAAAGAATTCAAGTCAAATGGCACCAACATTATTTATGTAAATCCAGGAAGTTTCTAAGATGAGTTTCTCCTTTTGTTCATAAAAGCTCTGCCGCCCTCATGCAGACATCAATAAAAATAAATCATTCCAATTCATCCTCCACCAAGGAACCAGTTTATGACAAAAATCATATATAAATAACATATATATAAATATATATATATATATATCATATATATATATATATATATATTCAAATATATATATAACTCAATTCCCTCCTCACAAGGACTGGTTTGCAAGACAATATATATATATATATATATATATATATATACCATATATATATATATATATTGTATGTATATATATATATATATATATATATATATATATATATATATATATATATATATATAGGCCATATATATATATATATATATATATAATATGGTATATATATATATATACATATATATATATATAAATATATATATATATATATATGATGTATATATATATATATAATCATATATATATATATATATATATATATATATATATATATATATATATATATATATATATATATATATAAATATATATATATATATATATATATATATATATATATATATATATATATATTATATATATTATATATATATATATATATTCTATATATATATATATATCTTGCTATATATATATCGATATATGTTATATATATATATATATATATATATATATATATATATATATATATATATATATATATATATATATATATATATATATATATATATATATATACATATATATATATATATATACATATATATATATATATATATATACCATATATATATATATATATATATATATATATAGAGAGATATATATATAGAATATATATATATATATAGTATATATATATATATATATATATATATATATATATATATATATATATATATATATATATATATATATATATATATATATATATATATATATATATATATATATATATATATATATATATATATTGTCATAAACTGGGTCCTTGGTGGAGGAGGGAAGTGAACAATTTATTTTTATTGACTGCCTGCATACCAAAGGCGGCCGAGTTATATATATATATATATATATTTATATATATATATATATATATATATATATATATATATATATATATATATATATATATATATATATATATATATAATAATACATTGCCATGGTTTTGAAGTGTGCCAATTTGTGATACTTCCATGAAGCAGTCTCGGGTAATGGAGATGTCAGTGACACATGCTGTGGCACAATAAACATGGAATATGCATGGTTTTTGCCGGGGTTGACACAATGGTGGTGACTGAGTTGTGTGTTATGAACATTATTACGTGTCATGCAGTGCAGTGGTTCGATTCCATAGCCGCTGATGAAGAGTTAGAGGAATTTATTTCTGGTGATAGAAATTCATTTCTCGCTATAATGTGGTTCGGATTCCACAATAAGTTGTAGGTCCCGTTGCTAAGTAACCAATTGGTTCTTAGCCACGTAAAATAACTGTAATCCTTCAGGCCAGCCCTAGAGAGCTGTTAATCAGCTCAGTGGTCTGGTAAAACTAAGCTATACTTACTTTTATGCAGAGCAGAGGTGAATGCTTGGCATTTTTGGATTCAGCTGCTGCCCAAGCACGACTTGGCTCATTCTGATCAGGGAGTGCCTAGATACTGTGCACATGGAGTGGAAGCAGAATCAGCATGGAAGCTTCCAGAAGTTCCTACCCAGTTAGAAATCTGGATCGTGTGTGTGTACATCTTCCTCTTCTTTATCTTCAGCTTTTCCCATCTTTATATGGGGTCGCTGTTTATTATTAGTCTTCATCTTCTGCGATCATGCACCATTACCTCACTCTCGTTCTTCTCCTGCATGTCCCTGTTAACTGTGTCTCTCCATCTCATTCTTGGTCTACCTCTCCTCCTTGTTCCAGGCACTTCCATATTCATTGTTCTTTTACATACAGAATCCTCCTCTCTTCTCATAACATGCCCAAACCATTGTAATCGTCTCTGTTGTAGCTTCTTTGATATTTCTGTAACTTTCACCGTCCCTCTTATGAAGTCATTCCTTATCCTGTCTCTTCATATCACTCCAGCACATCCAACGTAGCATTCTCATTTCTGCCACTTCCATCTTTCTCTCTTGTGCTTTCTTCATGGGCCATGTTTCACAACTATACATCAACGCAGGTCTGACAATGCTCTTGTACATTTTCCCTTCATCTTTACATTAAAACTTTTGCCATAACAAAACCTGATGTTTTCCTCCAATTGCACCAAGCTGATTGTATTCTGTGGTTCACTTCCTCCTCCATCCCTCCACAATCAGTGACACACGACCCAAGGTACTTAAGGACGTAGCTCTTTTACTTCTGCCTGCTCTAAGTTGATGCTTCCCTCTTGGTCTCTCCATTCATCCACATATATTCAGTTTTTGCTCTGCTGATCTTTAGCCTCTGTCCTCCAATGCACTTCTCCACAACTCAATTTCTGTCTGCTTCTTCCTTACTGGTGGTCACTAGCGCTATGTCATCTGCAAAGAGTACACTCCAAGGCACCTGATTTTTCACTCCAGACACTATCACATCCATTACCATATCAAAAAATAGGGACTCATGGCAGAACCTTGGTGGAGTTCCCACTGAGCTTCTTACCTGTGTTGTTACTTCTCTATACATATCATTTACAATCCTCACATATTTTTCTGAGACACCTTTTTCCCTCATGCACCTCCTCACTTCTTGCCTGGGCACTCGATCATATGCTTTAACAAGATCTATAAATACAAGATGTAGTTCCTTTCCTTTTTCTCTATATTTTTCCATGACTTGCCGCAATACAAAGATGGTATCTGTTGTCCCTTTTCCCTCACATGAACCTAACCTGTTCGTCACTTATAGATGTTTCATCACTTAGCCTTGCCTCTATTACTCTTTCATAGATTTTCATGGTGTGTATATATATATATATATATATATATATATATATATATATATATATATATATATATATCAAGTATATATATATATATATATATATATATATACATATATATATATATCATATATATATATATATATATATATATATAGCCAAATATATATATATATATATATATATATATATATATATATATATATATATATATATATATATATATATATATATATATATATATATATATATATATATATATATATATATATATATATATATATATATATATATATGTATATATATATATATATATATATATATATATATATATATATATATATATATATATATATATATATATATATATATATATATATATATATATATATATATATGTGTGTGTGTGTGTGTGTGTGTGTGTGTGTGTGTGTAAACACACAATCCTTATTTCTAACTGGGTAGGAACTTCTAAGCTTCCATGCTGATTCTGCTTCCTCTCACATGCACAGTATCTAGGCACTCCCTGATCAGAATGAGCCAAGTCTCGCTTAGGCAGCGCTGAATCCAAAAATGCCCAAGCATTCACCCCTGCTCTCCATAACCTCTGCACTGCATGACGCGTAATAATGTTCATTACACACATCTCAGTCACCACCATTGTGTCAACCCTGGTACAAACCATGCATATTCCATGTTTATTGTGCCACAGCATGTGTCATTGACATCTCCACACCTGGAGACGGCTTCCGACTGAAGCATCACAAATTGGCGCACTTCAGAACCATGGCAATGCACATTATCATGATAATCACCAGCAACAAGGCCAGAACACATAGTAACACTAATTCATGCCCATAAAAAAAGTCAATATAATCAATTCCTTCCTTCAATGCTGGCAAGGTGTTTATCTCCACCATGCCTGGCGAAGCCACCACTCCATGGTGATAATGCATGTGAGGGAGGAAGATGTTCACCGACGAATTATAATTTCTGCTTAGGACCAGGAACAGAGAGGAAACTATCTTGCATGTTCCATCAAATAACTGTGACCCCTACAACATGAATGACGTAGACAAATTGGCGCAGAGCGTAATAACCCTGCTGTTGTTGCAATAAACTGCTCTAGACATTTGCATGGAAACCACCATTTAGCTGGCAGGGACTGATCGGAAAGCTACATTGTTAAGTTGTCATGTCATGTGTCAATTGAATCTTACAACCCCCTAACTTGATATTCTTTAATACAAAAGCCTTGCTATCACAAATATATTTATTGTGGACTAACACACACCTTAACTTATAATCTATAGCTGAAGATTGATATTTATTCCCCAAAATGCACATAGCCTCTATTCCATTCAGTTTTACTACTGAGCCATTATATGTGCTAGGAAAAGGTTTTATTATTTAACTGCAAAATAATTCCTTGTCACTAGTTGGAATCTATAATTAACCCTCTGTCAGACAAACATACGATAATTATCCCATAATAACTATACAAATTGCTACCTGTGAAAATTATATTAGACCCCAGTCATAAGCTGCACCCTTTAAAGTAAGCTCTAACATCCCCAAAGGTAAAACATCACCAGAAACACTCCCTGTGAAGCTGCTATTAGCACTTGCACCTGAGATTTAATCTCACATCCAACAAAGAATCAGTCTCTTCTCAATATTTAAAAGTGTAGTGTGTACTGTAATGAAAGCAATTGTCACATTTAGATCATCCATAATCCCCTCAACAGTAAATTGCAACACACTGTAAGTACTCCTCAGATCCTCAAACCGCCCCGTAATTCCATGTTACTAGTACGCAATTTCCCCAAAACTCTCCCATGATAAGCTAATTTAGTCTCCAATATCCCAACCTTCGTTAGGCTCATAATTGCTACCAGACCAATCGCCGCTACAGCCACTGCCTTTTATACCAAAGAGACTACTACCCTTTTATGCCTCCTAGGTTGAGTACCCGACAGCTGTGTACCATCTGGCTTTGTATCTGGAACATATGTTAAAGGCTTCATAATTTCACCCTGTATTCTATCTGTTGTAACCTTAATTTCTGAGAGTAAATGTACCAAGGGGTTGGACAAACTACATTTAAGTTTAAATAACAGCTAAACCCTGACAAAAAACAAAACAAAAAACAACAAAAATCACTCCCACAAAAAAAAAAAAATTGCCAAACTTTAAGTTGTTCTTTTAATCTTGGGTATGTGTTAATTTTGTTGCTCCTGTGCCTTCATCTAAATTTATGAACCTATTTCCCCTTTTCTCTTCTATAACCTGAAGTGGCGCTTCAAACTTGGGACACAGCTTGTTATTCAATTCATTTCTGACATTTATCTTCAAAATCACATTATCCCCAACTGCAACTCTTGCACCATCCAATCTCGCATTGCTTCTCATGACCATTGCTTGAGTCTTTGACTCCAAATTGCTACTAAGACATGCATGTCTCTCTTTAGCTGTAGCAACTAACGACTTAACTGTATCATCAGAATGCAAAGGGATTAACAACAAATCAAATGCACCCCAAAATGGATAACCAAATAAAGCCTCCACAGGTGACATACAATGGCGTCACTAACTATTGTATTTATGCTATGTCTCACCACATCCAAATATCTATCCCAGTTAATATCATTTCCACCTACTGTTGCTCTAAGAGCCTCAAGCACTTTTCTGTTGGCTCACTAACACAACCCATTAGCCTCTGGCCTATATGGAGGAATATTTTCTTTCTGTATCCCCATAACTTCTGCAAGACAATGTAATGTTCTATTCCCAAATTCTCTCCCACTATCCGTAATAAGTATCTCCAGGACCCCATATGTACAAATATACCCATTAAAAAATGTCACCGCAACCTCATCCACCGTCTTATTCTTTAATGGAAAAATCTCCACGAACCTTGTTAATTCATCAACAACCACCAACAAATCCTTATGACCATACCCGGACTTACGAAAGTTTGTTAATACATCAATATGAACCCTCTGAAAAGGCCTACTAAGGATGGGAAAAGACCCCAATCTACACAAAGTTGCCTTTGCCGGTTTACACGAATTACACACTGAACATCCTTTCATAAATTCATCCACTGAAGAGAACATATTTTTCCAGAAATAACTATCATGTACCTTCTGATACGCCTTCTTAATCCCCAAATGTGAACTACCAAATTTACAATGCATAATCTCCAAAACCACTGGAATCAACTCCCTCGACACCAGAACCTATCCTCACTACTCCTCAACTTATATTTTATTTTCCTTACCAACAAATTACCCTCTAACTCCAAACTTGAATAAGACATTCTATAACACTCTCTCACTAATTCACCTCTAAGAAACGCCTTTGCATCCGCTAAAACCTCATCTTCATCTTGTCTCTTCCCCACGAAACTAATATCCCAATCCACACACTTGCCAGTTGAATGACACACATGCTCATCCGCTGTGTCCTCAAAATTCCTACTAAGAGCATCCATTGCCACATTATGTTTACCCTCAGTGTACTTAAGCTTAGCATCAAAATCCCAAATTGTCAAAAACCACCTAGCCCTCTTAGGAGACAGATTAGGCTTATTAAAAAGATCCAACAAAGGCTTATGATCCGTAAGAACTTCCACCTTATTCCCCATTAGCAGCATCTTAAAATGAACCAAACTAGACACCGCTGCAAAAGCCTCTTTATCCACCATCACCATTAACCTTTCACTACCCCATGTTTTCTACTTTCTGCCATAAAATGCTATTGGATGTAATTTACCTTCAATTTTCTGCATTAAACAAGCACCTACCCCCTCTTGAACGGTACAGAAAAATCAGGAAACCTCAAAATTATAGGACTCATCAAAGCTCCTTGACTTTTTGAAAGGCTGTCTGCTGAGCATCACCCCATGAAAATTGTACATCATCCCGCAATACATCTGTCAAAGGTGCCGACAACGTTTGAAAACCCTTTCACGAATCTAGGGAAAAACCCAACCATTCCAAAGAATGAGCAAACATTTTTCTTACTTCTTTCTGTAGGAAAATTCGCAATCGCTTTGACTTTCTCGTCATTCACTGGAACACCTTTCGAAATGACATGTCCTAAATATACAATATCCCTCTTTAAAAAATCACACTTCGCTAGTTTAACTTCCAGACCCACCATCCTAATCCTCTAGAGGATTTCCCTAAGCACTTCTAGATGTTCCTCTGTAGAATCTGTAGCAATTAATATATCATCAATATAAGTAAACACATTTTTCCCCAGCATCCCATGAAAGATTGTATTTACTAGCCTCGTAAATGTAATAGGACTACCTGACAAACCAAAAAGCATCCATGTAAATTCATAAAGTCCCTTTGGGACTGAAAATACCATTAACTTTCTACTCTCTTCACTCAACACCACTTGCAAAAACCCTTGCATGAGGTCAATTGATGAATAAATATTTCTACCTCCAATCTCCACAAACAAATCCGGCAAACACGCCACCAGATATCTGTCTGGAATGGTCTTCTCATTTAACTTTCTAAAATCCACACATACATAGATTGAACCATCCTTTTTAGGTACTGCCAACAACGGAAAATTAAATGGTGACGAGCTAGGCATAATTACATCATCCTCCTCCTCCCACTTGTTAACCTCTTGCCCAACCTGCTCCCCCCTAATCTTGAAAGGTATCCTATACAACAGGACATAGGAAGGCTTCACCCCCCTTTCTAAATGCACCTGATGCTATAGCACATCATTTAATCCCAATTTATCCCCCTTCAAAGCAATAACATCTGTATATTCAGCTAAAACCTCACCTAACCCCTCTAAGTATTCACTATAGTCTGTCTCACCCAAATGATTCATAAAAATCTCCCTTCTAACCTCCATTTCAGCCTCCAAAAACCCATTTTGCTCCCCTGTTAATGCCACTGATGCATTTTCCTCTCTCCATTCCTCCAGTTCTACAACATAAGTATTCCTCTGATAATTCCTAACTGAATTATTACAGTTAACAATTCCACCCATGTAACCCCTTCATTTTATACCTTATTTATTGAAACTGTACTCACCAATCCTTTAATTTTCTCACTGCCTTCCACATACCTGTCTATCCACTTTTATATCTCTCACCTTAACTTTCACCAAACCAACCATACCTGCTTCTTAAATTATCCTCCATTAAAACACCTTTATATATCCTCTTCCCCTCACCATTAGGCTCACTTTCTCCCTGTGATTGATTCTCTCCCACAATTTCCTCATTATTCCAACTATTTCCTCATTATCCCACATATGGGATAAAACTTTCAGTTTCACCAACTGTTACACCTCCTTTACAAGGGTGTATAGAAATGCCATCCTATTACACACTGGATGTGCAAGTAACACCTTATTACCCAAGTTAACTCCTCTCACCACCAAAACTGGTCCCCTTATTAACTGGTTCCCTAGCAAAAAACAGATATCTGCCACACCTACGACATCCAGTTTATGAGCTTGGACATCACACACTTTCTCCTCTGAACGCCTTAGCCAATACTGGAAAAACAATGATTGATAAAAATCATAGTCCACTAAACTGACTGATGCACACGTATCTACAAAAGCCAAAAGACTAGACCCAGTTACTGCTCTCTTCAACACCAGCTTTCTTTCTCCTATATCTCCCAAAAGCCCTATATGACATGAATAATTTATCCTTTCCCCTTTGGTTGATCCGCCCTCCAAAAAATCTGTCTATTTTTAGACTTCTTTGGATATCCCTCCTGAGGAGCTTTATTATTGCTACTCACAAAATTCTGAGTTACTGGCCTATCATTACCCTTTTTGAGCGATGGACAGAACCCCCAAGAATAAGCAGAACTCCTACACATGCCACAGTATTTAACTCAGCAAAATTTCTTCGAGTGATCCTACCTTTTGCAATTGAAGCAATGAAACTGTGGTGTTTTATCCGCAGGTCTTCTATCACTCTCCACTTTAGCACAAAAACTACCGGAAGCAAAACCTAAATCTTCCTGCAGAAAGTTCCTTTGAGCCCCCATCATGGTTTTCGTTCCCCCGTTGAAAAGTATGCTATCTACTGTCAGGTATTTCGACATGTGCTTTCTAATTTGTGCAAAAATAAATGATTCATCAGATGTAGGCTCTACTGGACCATCAAAACTGCTTTGAATGGCATCTGGAACCTTATTCAAAAGCCAGGAGAATTGCAGTAAATTCTGAAAATTCTCTAACAATATAGAATCAATCCGTACCAAGCCAGGCCCTTTCAATTTTTCCACTAAATCCGAAGCTACATCAAATAACTGTGAGCTATACTCTACCATAGAACTCTGACTCTTTCTGATCTTGTAGAATGCTCTCATATCCCGAACCAAATCACCACATTCATCTGCTCCATGCACAGTTCTTAGAAAAACCTACAGGTCATCTCAAGTCCGGTATTTCTTAAATCCAAAACTACGACATTGTTTTCCAATGTCTCCCATGTCTGAAGCAAGAAATCCTTTTGCCTCATGAAAGGCATCTGTCTGATCTGTGATTTTTTCGTATTCAAGTAATTTTGAATACTAATAATAAAAATCTCGACAGGCTGTCTCAAAACCCTATTCACTGCAAATGGCTGAATTGGCAATGCGAAAGTTGTTACCCTATGAATCAATGTCTTATCACCTGTGCCCCCGAGAGCCATTTTCAATAATTTCCTTTTCTGGTTTCTGTTCTAACGGCAACTACTCCACACCAGCGAAAAAACTCCCCTACCGTAAATGGATATAATATTAAAACCTTGTACAATATGCTCTAACACAAAACAAAACCAACAAAACAAAATCAAAACACTATTATCCCCTTAACCCACAATTATTCACAAACTCCAAAGGAGCAAATCATTTGTTATGCCCGTGCGCAAATAGCTGAGTGCTACATCACATAAGATTTCAGGGTTAACCCCAGAAGTCATCCCCCAAGAAAAGAAAGAAAATGAATTCCAGAAACAAAATTCTCCCTTCGAAATTCACTCCCCTAGTCTCCATGCAAAAATTGCTGAGCAAGCAATGAAGACTGTACCCTTTATCACCAAACAAACAAACTCTCCATTTGTCAACCAGCAAGAAAACACGTCACAACTCAACAATAACTCAAATAAGAGAGAACAAAAATGAAAGACAGAAGGGAGGAAATAAAATGTCCAACTAATTGAAATGAAAACCACAAGAAAAACTCGCTTTGTCTTCTTCGATTACCGCACCCCAGCATCGCTGCAACTACCCCGACATTCAGTAATATACAAACGTACTTCAATAAAAACCCAAGAGCATATAATTGCAGTGCAACACGCAGCAAAACACCTGATGCCTGATAATCACACCCCGTTAAGACACAAACTGAGAAAGACTAACTGTCAATACGACAACAGTACCCAGAACTCACAAAAAAATTCAAGCTTGCAATCCACCCCTTTGCTACCACGAATGCCAACCTCTCCAGGTACTCCCAGATAATGGCCTATACAAAAAAAAAAAAAACACTTGCACCTATACTAAGCAACGTAACTATTTGTAAACAGTTTGGAAACCGTTTCCAAACGGCTTGGAAACTGTTTGCAAACAATGTTTCCTGTCCAGACCTCAGTTTTCGTCAGTTGTCTTGTGGAGGAGAGTGACAATCGAGTTCAAAAGTTGAATTTGATTGTCACTCTCATCCACAGGGCATTGACACATACATCTTCCTGGTTGAGTTTCCACGACGAAATCATTAAATTAGGTAATTATTTTGAAAACAATTGTTTTCCTTGTAAACCCTTTCTCAGGTACTTAAATAATATACTCTACCGGAAAATGGTACCTCCTATCTCTATCAGCACTGTTCCCAAAATAAAAATGTATGAGAGTTTTCCGTTTCTATATGATGACAATTTCAGAAAAAATCTAATTGATATAATACACAAGGAACTACCACCCCTAAACCTGAAACTTATTCCTAAGAACCCAGTCACCATTGGTTCCCTGTTCAGATACAAAGACAAGCTTAGTCCAATGTATACATCCAACGTTGTATACAAATATATTTGCCCTAGATGTAGTTGAGGGACCTATGTGGGATGTACAAAAAGGCTACTAAAAGTACGCTTGGACTCTCATAGAGGAGTAAGTTTTAGGACAGCGAGTAGACTGTCCAATCCAGAACAATCAAACATTCGGAATGATTCAAAGATCTGTAAAACACACATAGAGGCCAAAAATTTCCAAAACAGAACACGTACGAAATGAAAACGAACTTCACGTCTTAGAGTCTCATAATGATAAAAAAAGCAAGTTCAGTCGTTAAACTCGCAGAATTCTTCCATCCAATTGTACATTACATAATGGCCCGTTGCATTTCGTCTTTCGTTTCTCGGTCTCTGAAGGGTCTTCTGTTTTAGTTTCTCTTTGAGGCAGCTCGTTGGGTGGGTGTTTTACTCCGTAGTGTTTTTGCGTTTTTAAGTCTTCTTTTAGCTGTATTAATTTTATTTTGATCTTTACTTTTTTTACTGCTGGTTTTTAGTCATTTTATTTTGTCTCACTTTAAATATATTGATGTAACCAGTGATGTCAAGATTATTTTACCCCTTTTTTTACATATTTTTTATGTTTTTTTACGTTCTTGAGTTTTTTTCCTATATCTTTGTATTCTGCTGTTTTTTTAAATTTCACTATTCTGCTTATATTTTACTTTTACTGGGGATGTCAATGTAATAAATCTATATATTTTGTTGAAATATTCTAAGAGTTATTACGAGTAATATGGCTGAAAATGTGGGTTTCCAACTAATTTTTGAATCCAGGACGCATTCCATTCTCCTGGCCGGAAATGCCCGGGTCTACCAAACAATAGGGTTCCCCCACCTTCAACCTCCCTGCTACAAGAACACAACTAGATTTCCACCCCTCTGTGGGGTAGTGTTTGCAAGTTCAGATCAGAGAGGTTATGGGTATAATAGGGTGCTAGCTGCGCAAAGGGGAGCAAGGATCTTAAGCCTTTTCGTGCTTCATCCCAGGTAACTTCTTGTACGCCATAGAGTGCATGGATATCTATTTAATTACACGTCATTCAACTGTTGTACACGAGTAGTGATATCTCATTCTAGACTTGCTTATGCTGCAAGTGCCAAATTGCCTATCGAGTGCACTCCCCATATTCTCCCTTTCCTCATATCAGGGGGAAGGCTTCCTTTCCCCATGTTAGGAAGCAATCTTTAGTTCTTAGAACTCACCACCTGCTCGTGTCATGCCCCAGTTCATTTCTCACAGTGCCATTAATCTGTGGCACTGCCAAGCAACCCAATCACTGAAGCACTTATCTTTCTTCTTTCCTTTCCTTTCCCACTGACAGTCTGCCAGAGTCTCTCCCTTCCCTCTTACCCCTACCCCAGGCAGAGTGCCATTCCCTTCAGTGTCGTTTCATGCAATGGCATTTTGCACTGCTCCATGGAGTGCATCGGCACCTCAGTGCCACCCAACCAAAAATAATTACTCAAAGCTCTTGCACCTGTACCAAAGGGACAGGGTTCCACAAACCCAGTGCCTGTGCCCATAAGGACCCTAGCCTTCAGGAACACCCCCATTAACCAAGTGGTTTCCGCCCATAATGACTAGTACCTCTTCAGGAGCACTCCATTAACAGTACATTTGCCCATAAGGCCCAGAGAGGCTTCAGGATCATTTCATAAACCCAGCGTTTCCACCCATAAGGTCTAAGTCTGCCTTCAGGAACCCCTCCCTAGTGTGATCTTCGCACGGCACACTCAACCAGAGTGCTACCTCATTAAAAGGTGCTACTCACTGAAGTGCCAATCATTTAAAGGACACTTCCCCATTGTCACAAACCCTTTCCGCCAGGAACGCCCAGTCAATCCCCTTAGCTGCCCTTCCCCGCCAGCAACATGTCAACCAAAGAGCACCAATATTTCCGGGATTTAGGAAGGGAAGACGGCCTCACAGGCCAGGCCCTCAACAAGTTTGTAAAGGAGCAGATTGCTGAAAAGAGAAAGTACGAAGAAGAATAGAGACAGCGAGAGGAGGAAAGAGAAGAAAAACAAATACAGCGAGAAGCTGAGCAGAGGAGAAAAGAAGCTGAAAGAGAGGAGAGAAGAAGACAGGAAGAAGCTGAAAGAAAAGAGAGGAGAAGAGAGCACAAATTAGCCCTCAGAGAAAGTGAGCAAGCTCTCAAGGCAAGCAAGCTGGCGTTCTTGGACAAGGAGCTCGAGTTGGAGAGAGCCAAGAAGGAGAGCGCAGAAGCTTTAGCACCCCAACAAGCCACTAGCCTCACACCATCTGCCCTAAATACCTCACTATCAATGGTCAATAACCTTGTCGGCAAATGGACTGAAGATGAGCCAGAATAATGGCTCAAAGAGATCGAGTCCTCTTCGAGACAGATGATGTCACCCTGACTGAGATCGAGTCCTCTTCAAGACAGATGATGTCACCCTGACTGAGAGGTGGAGACAACGATTCCGAGGTATGGCCAAGAAAGTCGGCCAGTCCTGGACAGAATGGGCCTGTCACAAACTCAGGCTGGGACATGCTGGTTCGAATCTTTGCAGTGCAACACCTTCGAGGATTTGTTCGACCTGGACCATGCTTGAGGACCTCTTCCAGTGGGTGCCCAGGCCTCTGGCTGTGTATCTTAGTGACAAACAGCCAGACACCCTCAAGGAAACCTGCCACTTAGCTGATGCCTGGGAGACGTACAATCCATCCCACAGCACCTTGCAATGCCGAATAGTGCCACTCAGACACCTCTCAGGCTCAAATTGCCCACGGAATGGACTGCCTAGCAAACCTCCATGAACCATCTGTAAGAAGTACAGCCAAGCCAAAGCAGAGTGCCACTACAGGGAAAATAACCATCAGGGCAACAATCCTCGGCAGCCTACCAATAACCGCCACTCTTCCTCTCCTTCTAACTCTGCACCACCTTCCCAGCACACCGTCACTGCCGGGAGATCATCCTATCCCAGGGGACCCTGCCGAGACTGTGAAGTTCTAGGGCACTCTTCTGCTGGGTATCCTGTTTGCTCGAAACATGTGGTTGCTACCAGGCACATCAACATGATCAGAACAACAGCCTCCCCGGCTGAGCCGCCAGAAAAGTCTCACCCTGAGCATGTCTGGACACAGTCCGTCACTGTGGCCCCCTTGGATGACTCTAGCCTACCAGTACACCTGCCAACTACTGCTGACACTGGCTCGGATATCAGCCTGATCGATCAGGCCAAAGTGCCAGCCAGTGCCTTCGTAGATGAGGAAATTAGGTGGACGGTAACCTGGGCAGACCAACAGTTCTTGACTGTTCATACAGTCGAACTCAGGGTGATCACCGATTGGAGCGCTGAAATTCACCGCTTTGGCGTAGTGAACCATATCAGGCACGGAGTGGAATTCCTGCTAGGACGTGGCATCCTCTGGGATGTCCCTGACCCCTGCCATTCTATTGCCTGACTGGCTCCACCAGTGAGGCCGTGCCAAAACTTCCTGAGCCGGACATAGCCTCTGTGACAGCTGTGCCACCTTCAACCCAACCTTACGTTCGCCCAAAAGCAAACCGGACCCACCAGCATCTAAACCATTGCAGGCCTAGTCTGCAGATCTTGCAACCGGACGGCCACCAAAAAAATCCTCCCTCATCATGAAGGGATGTCGCCAACTACTGCTGCAGGACCTGCAACATAAGAGGGCACTCCGAAAGATGGTCAAAGTGCCCCAGCAAGCTAGCTGCAGCATCCATCATTTCCACAGATCCAAGAGGCTTTGCCCTCTCATCAAGACAGAAATCTCTGTCCCAAATCACTACAGGGACACCGAGTGGTCTTGCTCCCCAGGGTCCCCCTTCAGCTTTGTCTGACACCAATTCGCTGCCAGTGCCACTTGCGAGCACTGGTCAGTGCCAAGCTCTGCCTATCTCAGCTGGAAGCTCCATGTCAACCTTACTTCCCGTGCCTGGCCCTGAGTTAGTGCCAGTGCTGGATCCAGAACCTGACCCGGATCCTCCTATGGGAGATCCACCAAACCTCACAACCATGATCATCTCCCAGTGCTAGCCTCTGACCCCTGACATTTCTTCTTCCCACACTCTTTTGCCTGCCGAGGATGACCCTCTGGCAGGCCTGGACATTACCTCTTTTCTGGTCAACCAGGAACTGTCCGGCCAGGACACAGACACTGGTTCTATTCCCACGATGGTTGTCGCAGCAGCCGAAGTAGGAGACCAGCCTGTAGCCACTGAGGCTGCCCCTGATCCTGCTCCTGATGGTGCTCCTGGCCTTTCTTCAGAGTTAGTATCCTCATCACCTCCTAGGAATGGCCTAGCCAGACCTTGGAGGCCCCTGAAGAAGAAGAAGAAGGGGTGGAAGAAATCCACTTCACAAATCAGAGTCATAAGCTCTTCTTGGCACTCGTGCCCAGTTAGCACAGTGCCGCTTCCATCTCAGAGTGATCCTGGCTCTTGCCCAGAGGAGGCAGCTGGTGTGACCTCTGACCCAGTAGTAAGCTAACAACTAACCCCTTAGGCACTTGTAACACTAACATTTTCCTAACTAACCTCCTTCAAACCCACTCCAGACTCAAACCAATACCTTTTTTAATTGTATAATGTGATTTACCCTTCAGGTTATTCATGTTTCAATGTGTTGCATGTTAATCATAAAGCATTGTGTCAATCATACTTCATTGTGTGCCATTCATCAGTGCCAATAGTTCAGTGCCAGAGTCGTAGGATAGTAGGTTAGGTTAGGTCTTTACTATGTGCATTTGCCTAGGAGTAGGGTTCTCCTGTTGTTAGGGACAATAGTAGAAATGTATATACCCTTGGATAGTTTAGGCCTGTAAGTTAGCCAACTCAGAACCCCTCTTAGCAGTTAGGTAGGCCCCTTTAGCTATTGCAGTGCCGAAGCACACCTCAAGTAGGGATGCTAGCTGACTAGTCGGGATGAATACTTAACTTAGCCAAGACCTTCACGCCCAAAAAGATGTGAATGCCTTTTCAAAGGGGGGACGTGTCAAGAATTTATATTTCTCCCTCGTAGTGAATCGCCATGCAAGTGATTTTAATGAAAATCCAGCATATCAGTTAACTAAGAATCAAGTCAATATGGCTGAAAAAGATGGTTTCCAACTAATTTTTGAATCCAGGATGTATTCCATACTCCTGGCAGGAAATGCCTGGGTCTACCAAACAATAGAGTTCCCCAACCTTCAACCCCCCTACTACAAGAACACACCTAGATTTCCCCCCATCTGTGGGGTAGTGCTTGCGAGTTCAGATCAGAGAGGTCATAGGTATAATAGGGCACAAGCTGCACAAAGGGGAGCTAAGATCTTAAGCTGTAACCACCTAATCTTTAAGACCATTTTTCCCTTGACTTCTTGACTGGTGCCAGACTATTCTTTCAGGTATACCTGGATGGACGAAGACACGCCAAGCCCGCGTCGTTTTGAAAAACAAGAGCAGAGACTTCCCAACCATGTTCCAAGGCAGACATCCTTTTCCCCTGTTCTCTGGGTGCTGGGCAACGACAACTCAATGGCCGCTGACACTATATTCCAAGCTCAAGCATACGTCTAAGGTAAAGTCTGAGAGTTAGTCTGCGCCAGTAACCATTGTCCCCCTTTTCAGTCTATTTAATCCTTTCTTAGTGCATCTCCAAGACTTTCACACTTTCATTCCTACTCAGGCATTCCCTTTGTGTAAGCCGCGCCATCCTCATTCATCCTTTAAAACGCATTTGTTCAGTATCCTCATAACCTGCAATTAAGTCCTCCCGTTAAAGTGTTAAATTGGGCTAAATAATATTTAGAAGGTAAGATTATTCATTGTGCTTTGTTTAGTAACAAGGGAGGTTTCATTTGCTCCACATCTTTGTACTAACTCCGGAATTCTCTTCCATGAGACGACATAGCCTGCTCAGCTCGCAAATCTATGCCAAGATACCCTTTACTGACTACTATCCAAATATCGCAACAATTCCTGGTCAAGGCCTGACCGCAAGAATCCGTTGCCCACACAGAAATCATTTTGATTAACTAATGTCCATTATCCTGAAATTTACCCCCTTCATTGTATTGTTGCCTGTGAATTGATGCATTTTGGCATATCAGAGTAGAATTGTTGCATCTATGGCCCCTCATATTTACATTGCTTGTCTTTAAATTACTGCATTTATGATCTGTCATATGTGATTTATGTGTCTGTAAATTGTTGCATTTTTGGTCTCACATACAAACCCCTTCTAAATGTAAAAGAATTCTAATTCCAAATCGGCGACCTTAATTATTTACGTAAATCAAGGAAGATTCTAAGGTAGGTTCCAGTAGTTTCCCCCTTTTGTTCATAATCGGCGACCCCCTTTGGCACCGAAGGCAGTCTATAATAATAAATTGTCCAAAATTCCGTCCCCAAGGACCCCGTTTATGAATATCTATCTATCTATCTATCTATCTATCTATCTATCTATTTATCTATCTATCTATCTATCTATCTATATATATATATATATATATATATATATATATATATATATATATATATATATATGTGTGTGTGTGTGTGTGTGTGTGTGTGTGTGTGTGTGTGTGTGTATGTGTGTGTGTTTGTTTACTCTGAACTAAGTATACCAATATATTAATATATAAAAACAATATTATTATCAAATAAAGTATTTTACCTACCCAAAACAATCACCTCAATATTCCCTCATAAACATAATACTAACGTGGAGAGAGAGAGAGAGAGAGAGAGAGAATGACTGTCGAATAGTAATCTCAGAATGTCTGTCCAATAATAAATGTTTTTCACGCATCGTGTTCAGCAGTATTCTTACCTACAAAATTCGATTCTGGAGGAAACGTTCAAATTCAATGGACAGTGAAAGGAAAAGCTTAGTGACCTGGAACATGTCTATCTCGTGGAGTTACGCCTCCATAGAAACTTATTTATGGTCCATGACCGTAGGACCTTTTATGCAAGAAAATTGTGTCAGGGAACTTACTCCAGGTTTCTTTTGTATGATATTTCTGAAAAATATTTTCCATTCAAGGGACGCTTTATAGAACCCGTTTTTTTCTAAAAACATTTATAAAAAAGCAATTTTTTTCATAAAAAATAACACACAAGGACAAGAAAATATGACACGGAGGTATACACAAAGGTGACCAAATTCGGGCTTTTCCTTAACGGAATGGAAGAGGTGGGTGTCATGATCCAAATAAGCTGTCAGTAGTCCGATCATAGGTGCGTCGGGCCTTCACCCACTGTACCACGAGGAAAGCGGCACACGCTGCTGGACAGAGTACAACAGCTGTGCTCACAGACAGCGGATTTGAAGATAAAATCATACAATTTGAAAAACGAAAGTTATACGCTTTCTACCAACAAAACAACGAAACAGAACAACATAACAAGGAGATAGGACAAGAGATAACAATATACTACCAGACCAACTCAACAACAAATACAACAACAGCAACATCATCAAAAAGATTATTAAGAAGGGAGTTAACCCCCTACATCAGCATGAACGTACAGGTATATTGCAAGCCCAACCTACTGGCTTCCCTTGTAATGATAAAAACACATCTGGACCTACGCTGAAGGAGATGAATGCCATTGTGGTTTATGAACTTACTTGCCCAAGGAGGAATGCAGACTTTCCAGTAAAAGCTACATCGGTAGGACATCGACTACTCTTAGTCGGCGATTAATGGCGCACAAAAACACGGGAGCATCTTCCAACACTATGGAGACTGACACGACAAGAAACCAACGTTACAAGAACTGATAGCCAACTCCAGGATAAAATACAAATGGAACACTTCTCTGGACCTGAAAATAAAAGAAGCTGTGTGTGTAGCAACAAGCAAAACAACGCTAATTGTCCAGGCGGAAAGGGATAGGGCCTCCCCACCCCCATCCCCAACCGCCCGAGGGAAAAGAGACAGGGTCAGTCCCCGCCCAGATACAAAAGAAGTATTTTAAAATGATATGAGTAACATACGAACAAGAAATAGAAAATAAAACCACTGTAATAGTGCAGTCACACCCTGTAATAACATATTATGTAGATATAATTTCAATAATTAACAGCAACCCCAGGAAACTAAGCATTCTAAATAAAAGTAATTACAAGCCTTTCCCAACGTACATTGCCGTCCCGTTGAGCTATAAATGAAATGCTGGATGTTATTATATCTTAGTTCCTACTTGACAATGCCTCCGACACAGGTGGAACGGACCGTAGCAAGTGAATTATATAGAAACCAGACCCTAAGTGTGTGTCCTTATCCAGAATTTTGAAGAAAGACTGAAAGTAGAAGTGAGAAGATATGAAAAAGTCTGTACCACAGAAGTTAATGCCACAAAGGCAATCGCCTTCGGATTATCAGTGATGTCTTGTGGTTTCCTTGAAGGAGAGGGAATGAAGTCCGTGTTCCTGGGTATATTTAATGCAGGCTGTTGTTGATTTATAGCTACGACTTCTGCTATTTGTAAAATGTGGAACCGTGCTTTTCTATGCACGATCTCTGGGCCTTATGATTATACTTCTAATGATTGCTTCTGGTCATGGGCGTCGACATGATGCTGGAATATTGTCCCTCGGTTGCGGTGAGCTTGCAATCGTCGTCGTAGAGCGATAGTGGTGCGACCTACGTAGAAAATGCTGAGGCCTCGACATGTCCCTTCGGCACATTTACCATACCATGTTGGTCGACCCCCACATCTCTCCTCGGGGGGCAATAGGTGGGGAAACGGTCTGTCGAATATAGTAAGTACATGGAAAATAACGTGAAAAATTTTTCCTTATCCCTGAGAGGCTTCCCTGAAGTTAAAAGGAGAAATATAGACAGACTGATTCAAAGTCTAGATAGAAAGATAGTCTCTGCAATTAATGTCATTGATTTCAATGAGAACAGTATAAGAGAGAAATATACCTAAATAGTATGTAAATGTTTATATACAGGTATGGATACAGTCATAAAGCAAACGTGATTTATATAGTATGTTGATGTATATATTATATTTTATATATATATATATATATATATATATATATATATATATATATATATTATATATCTGCACAGCTGTTTTGCCGATGTCCTTGTGCAAGTTCATGAATATATCATTAACACTGTACGGTCTGTTTTGCTGTTCCATGTATGAACGAACTCGTTCCATGGCTTCATTGTCCTTCTTGCTCATTACTGCGAAGTAATGAAATGCATTAACTAATGTAAGTGTATCACAATGCTTCCTTCTTTTAACACAGAGGTTTTCCTGACCCTCAACAGTGGGCAAATAAATCACCAGTCTTCTTTCTATATTGAATCACACCATTTTTGTATATGTTGACTACCAGAGACCTGTAAAAAGAGAGGAAAATAAGAGTATCTTAACAACAGTACAAACAATGACTCAACTACAGTACATTTACAGCAAACAATAGAACATTTAAAAGTTTTGTTTCTTAAGATACAAAGCCACAGCTTTTGCTAACTTTAGGAATAAGACCAGGTCAGAACTCCACTTTGACTGTCAAAATCAAAAACATAATTTTCCATTAAACAAATTAATGTTGAATGATATCATTTGAAGTTTATCTCACTCTAAATTAAATGTCCTTGCCAGACCTTGACAAAGGGAAACTCCTTCACATTCAAATTGATTAAGATAATGGAAGTGGCCTAGAAAATGTAAGAATTACAAAATTTACTTCTCTTCTCAAATGTAAGCCTTTAGTACTAAGGCTGTACTATGCAGGAATATGGTTAATCACAAAAGGGTCATTTTAAAATGAGTATCTTTTACCATTGCCTGCTTACTGTCTCTTCCAAACAGTCCTGGATTAATTGAAAACTTTACTACAATTTATCATACCTTGCATAATGATGCCATTTATAAAATCTTTTGTCAAGTGGTTCTTATAGGTCATAGCTGGGTTGAGCCCAGCTCCTTAGACTCGTTTAGTTTTCTTTGGCCTAGAAATGCAAACAGCAATAATTGTTAAAAGTAAGGTTTCAGACAGCCTAGGCTAGTTCACCTCTTAAAAATAGGTCTATCCTATATCCTTGGTGAAGGTTAGTTTATTCAAATGAAACAATGGCAGTGCCTATGACAAAAGTAGTATTCTGCAGAACTTGTTTTCGATTTTAACCGACGGTGTTCTCATTATTCCTTTACAATCCAAAACACAACCCCTGGTGGGTACAGCAAAAAACACTAAGTTAATGGATCAAGCTGAAATTGCAATAAGCTACTAGCCTAATCTAACAAACCTGTTGGCTAAAGTTAGTTGCAACCTGCAAATTAATTTGCAACCGGCAGTATAATATGGGATGGTAAAACTGTGCAAATTCTCGAAATATTAATAGGTGAGTAATTAAGATTATTTACAAATGTAGCCTACAGGCTAGTGGATCTTGACCATTTTTATTACCACGCCCCCTCTAAGAGTTGGTCCTTCCCTCCACGGCCCCTTGCATCTATGAGTAAAATCCCCTCCCAGATTTAAATGGAAATAAAAAATGAGAGAGGGAGTTTCGAGGGGGAGGGAGGGAAGTAAATAATTACAAAACATGGTAAGCCCAACAGGTCTAACTAGAATACTGTAGTAGACTGTAGGAAACTAACGTTATAAGGCGATACTTTTGCATTTATTTTACAAACTTCTGAATATTAGTTCATCACTCTTGTGAGGAGAATAACGAATATAATTAGAGGATTTGTAGATTTTCCGTAGGGCTACCGCCTCTCCCTGGGAATTGCTGACGCCCCCCCGGGTTGAGAACCACTGCTATAGCCTATGCTAAATGCATTTTTCGGCTGAACGAGTGCTTCATTCGATAAGCTATACCACGATTGTATCATACGTGGCCATGCAGTATATACCTGGGCTTGTGAAGGGAATGTATGGGCCTTAGCTATGACCCCTGTGGTTACTGAATATCGAGGGTTGATTAACGACACTATGTTTACAATATAAACACGAAAGCAAACTTAAACCAAATGCAGCGCATGTTTCTTTCAAAAAATAACGATAAAAAGGTCAATCAACATGATACACCCATTTTAACGACAAGTAACCACCTTACACAGAACACAGGACACACTGGCCAGTCACTCTGAAATCACAACAAAACATAAACAAAGCGCCAAAATCTGATAATAGATATACAATTATCACTCGAGTGGTCCACACCATACTTCTGTGATACTGCGTGTGTCGTTCGATGCGCCATGACAGTTGGAGATTTACTTTGACAGATTACGTGAAATTTAGCATTACAATTACCGCCGTAGAATGAGCCCCGTAATTACTTGCATATTGATATCTTAAGTATAATTTAAATCAACAAAATCTATGATAATACAAGCAAATTATGGGTCTCTGAAAAAGTAAATTACCACTTTTTTTTATTTGGAAGAATCAAAATTCTATTTATTATTATGTTTAAAAAGCGATTTTAAATATTCAAAACAAGAATGACAAGTGTAAACGAAGATGTCTAAGCTACCATCACTATTTCAAGGTGATCTCTACTAGGCCTATTGCCGGCAAAATTCCTCCTCACTTCAACTCTGTGCGTTGACAGCAAACCATTATGTCTTTCCCTTTTCTTTCTTCGCAAGTACAGAACACAGCACTGGATGTAAGAGTTAAACACTAATAATAAAATGGCTGACAGTCATTTTATAGGTAGGTGTAGTTAACGGCTAAGTGGCTAGTGCTATGAAAGTTTTCGTGTACATGGGGTTCATCCAGGATTCAACAGCTCAAGTGCGAAGTGGCAGTGATCAATTTCCTTTCTTCTATTGGGAGGCACTACCGACTGGAAAAACCGTTTGTTGTAAAAACTGAAAATGTGGAAACACGTAAAGTAAGTGGTGAAAAGGTTAGTGTATGTGTAAAGATGTTCACTCGTTCGCACTGAAATTCAATACTTACCTTCCGTAAAGCAGCGATGCTTCAGCAATTCCTTCATACATTCCAAGTTTTGATTATAGGAAAATCACCAATCTTCTCTTTCAACCTTTGTAAAGATTCTGGTCACCTCTTTGCTCCTGTAATTCGCAACTGGCTCACTCTTTCGTCCCACGATTTACCCAATAGTAACTATAAAAATCCATTTCATTCTTAACCTACACACCCTGACGTCGAAACTTCCATCTTACTATCTTCTTTTTTCCATATTGACGTTCCTCTTGTTAGCATTCACTTTCAATTTTAGTCTCTCACAAACCTATCCATCAAACTCTCGTTAGCCTAGTGTCCGCATTTACGCCTACAAATATTTTAAAAAACAAGAAAGTTATAGGATCATTTTTCCCAAGAAAATTTTGTGGTATATTGTATAATAACAAAAATGTGACAGAGTTGGTAATATTTCTGTGAGATATTCAAATTGAAACAGAAGCATAAATTTTTATTTTAGGAACCGCTGAAACAATTCTCTTTGTTGAGCTTGCATTCATTCATAGAAAACGGACACATTTGGCACACTAAATCCATTCTCAATAGGTCCGAATTTTTCAAGACCTCCTTTTCCGATCTACAAAGATTAAGCCTCGTTTGTCTTAGAAGACCTGAACGAGAGCATTTCGTTAATTAAAGATTAATCCTCGTTTGTCCTACAAAATTTGAACGAGAGGATTTCGTTAATGAAATAGCATTTATTTTAACTGTTCAATTCACGATATCACCGGGACGATATCATATATCAAGTCTTGACGAGTTCATTAATTTTCCTTGGAAAAGAACCTCTATGTCTATATTGATTATAACAAATCTACCAAGAAAGAACTAGTGAGTGGATTATAAAAGCATCCCAGCTGCATATACTACAAAACGTTCATAATGGCTACTGCTGGTTACCTCGGATACGAATATTAAAAGTACGTTAAAGCAATTACCTATTCTTTTTATTTTTAAATCGCAAATACTAATGGACAAAATCATCTTCCAAAAAGGATGCCCAACTATTCAGATTTAACCATAATTTAAAAAATGGTTATTGAGCTTCTAACTAATATATATATATATATATATAATTAGTTTTGGACATTTATTAAAAAAAAGAACATAATAATCAAAGCATGAGTACTTGAGTGAACTGTATAGCAAGAGAACTTAAGCAAAAGTTACCATCAACATTGAAAGGACACACTACAGAGGTTATATGCCAACAGCATAACAGAAGACGTGCAAAGTGTCTCAGTTAGGCATTAAATTGCAACGAAGAGCCTGCAATATCTTAATAGGGATCGAAAACGGGAAAAATAGGTCGAAATAACTTAAGGCTTCCCGAAAAAAAAGGAGAAACCTTTCAGACATATATATCAACTTGGGCTTCAAAAGAAAGGCTGTCCAATTGACTAACTGTTTTCAATTTATGGAATGGAACATAGAGTTTAGGCCAAAGGCCAAGCACTGGAACCTATGAGGTCATTCAGCGCCGGAAAGGAAATTGAGAGTAGAAAAGTTTGAAAGGTGTAACAGGAGGAAAACCTCGCAGTTACACTATGAAAGAGGGTAGATGGCAAAATGGAAGAAAGATAATATGAATGAAGGTAAAGTAAAAGGAATGAAAGAGGTTGCAGTTAGGAGCCGAAGGGACGCTGCAAAGAACCTTTAGTAATGCCTACAGTGCACCCCAGGGATGGTGCTCAAAACACCAATGAACAGTTTTTAAAAACTGTCTTTAAACGTTCAAGATAGACACTTGAGTTCTCAATAGAAAAACACCCAGATTATATCATAATTAAAATCACTGAAAATTAAATTAATATCTAATAAATTCAGGCTTTTTATACTGAACTGAATCTTAAATGCATGATAGTTCTATGTTCAGTTTCAGGGCCTTACCTGGCGCTGATGGGGGGTGGGGAGTGGGAGGGAGTTGTGAAGTTATGCAAAAACTTCGCTAAGATTCTAACTGTAATAAAAACAGGGTGAAATCTTGCTTCGTAAATACTAACAATAAAAGATTTATAAGAAAACCTTTTGTCGTGATTTAACAACATTACACCAGCTTAATGTTAGAAAAATGGGATCATGTCAAGATTAGCGAACCCACCCGCAGCAGGGTTCGCTATTCTTTACAAGAAGATTATTGGGTTCGTTATTCTTTACATGGGAATAATCGGATTCTCTGTTCTAGACATGAACAGTTCCTCGTTGGACGAGTCGGTAGAGTTCTCGGCTAGCACTCTGCTAGGCCCGAGTTCGAGTCCGCAGCCGGACAGTGAAGACTTAGAGGAATTTATTTCTGGTGATAGAAATTCATTTCTCGGTATAATGTGGTTCGGATTTAACAATAAGCTGTAGGTACCGTTCCTAGGTAACCAATTGGTTCTTAACCACGTCAAACAAGTCTAATCCTTCGGGCCAGCCCTAGGAGAGCTGTTAATCAGCTCAGTGGTCTGGTTAAACTAAGGTATACTTAACTTTTTTCTACACATGAACACTTCGGTACCAGACATTTGATTCCCCAGGGCTAGTACTAAACACGGCGAAACAGTGTAGATGAATCACTGTTTCGCCGCGTTTAGTACTAGCCCTCATGCGAAATTGGAGTTCGGACCGGAAAGGGTTGGCAATACTTTACATGGGGACCACTGGGTTCGCTGTTCTTGACATGGAGATGTTGGGTTCGCTAATCTTCACAAGATCCCAAGTGTATTAATGGAGTGTTAACAACTAGTGATTACTTAGAGGACAAAATTTAAATAGCTTCCATATCTATACGAACAGAAAAAAACATTACTACAAAAACAGAATCAAAGCCAAAGAAAAATACTATAGTCCATTCTAAAAGGTTCATCATAAACACTTCACCATGAATGTTTGTGTATAATTTTCTGTTTAAAGAATTTATGGAAAAAGTATACGATCGCCATCCCAACAAAAACTGACACTGCTATTGTTTAAATAATATGAATTTATATGTCTACTGATACTGTTTAAAGTATGACTGTGTGATATAAATCGTTGGTGTCAATAAAATGAAATATGGCAATGTATGTACAAATAAATGCTGTGCAATATTATGTTCAAACAAAACATGAGAAGCCCAAAAGCAATGAAGTTTAAACCCAAAATGGTTGAATGAACTGTAAAGATAATCTAATTCTAAATTACGATGCTAGTTAAAAACTCTACGGGTTTTTCCGTGCAAAAAAGTAGCTATTCGTGTTAAGTTTCCGGAACAATTTATGTAATATATATATATGGAGGCTGATCAAAATCGAGCCGATTGGTATGAAAGATATTCTCCTGTGATCTACGTATCGTGTTTTTTCCTCAAGTTTAGCAAAGAACACGAGAGAGAGAGAGAGAGAGAGAGAGAGAGAGAGAGAGAGAGAGAGAGAGAGAGATTAGAGAGATTAACAAATATAATTGTAAAATTCAAGAGAAATAGAATATATTAAAAATTCAAGAATATATTCACTGTAAAATTCAAGAGAGAGAGAGAGAGAGAGAGATATTAACGAATATATTCACTGTAAAATTCAATAGAGAGAGAGAGAGAGAGAGAGAGAGAGAGAGAGAGAGATGAGAGAGAGAGAGACTCCTGAACGAATGAATGAACTCCTGTAAAAAAACGGAGGAGAAAGAGAGGAGCGCATAAAGAATCAATCCTGTAAAATAAGAGAGAGAGAGAGAGAGAGAGAGAGAGAGAGAGAGAGAGAGAGAGAGAGAGAGAGAGAGAGAGAGAGAGAGAGAGGACCTTTTCCTTCCTTCAGGGCAATTATTGCAAACCCGAAGCAAAACAAAAGGAGGAATGAAAGACAAATATAATTCCAATCGTCTTCAATTGCGCGCGAAGCTTTCAAAGACACACACACAAAAAAAAAAAAACTTTTAGGATTTAAAGGATTTTTGGCCATTTCTTTTTTTTTTTTTGAAAAATATGAATTTGAGAATTTCTGATTCTCGTATATTCCGCTTTTGGAATTTCCAGCTCGAATCCTATTCCGGGGAAAATTAGTATTCATTTAATTTTTCAACCTTTCGAAAATGTTCACCAAAATGGTCGTCATCTGTCCTCTAATGTTTCCTTATTGTTGGTTTATTTATCATCAATACTTACAAATTATTATTAAAATTATTATCATAATTCATTACTTTTCAGCAGCTGCATGTATTTTATATTGCACTAAATTGTCCTTGCGCGGGTCGCTATCATAATTGTATTGCGAACGAGAATATTACTGAATTTGATATTACATAATAACTCTTTCATCATTACCATTATATCGTGACTCAGGTATTATTATTATTATTATTATTATTATTATTATTATTATTATTATGAAACTAATAATTTTTTCATTAAAATTTTAGTACATTCTGCATTTGCATATATGAGTTGAAATAAAGGCGTATTATATATATATATATATATATATATATATATATATATATATATATATATATATATATATATCTCATATAATTACATATATACTTGGAAATCTTAGCTTAATGATAAATAATATTGCCAAGACCAGGAAGAACATTCTTTATTGTACAAGCTTTCGAGGTATAAAACCTCATCATCAGGCTGAAAAACCGACAAGGATGAGAATCAATAAAATTACAATAAAATGAATTGTCATAATAAATCTTCAGCAAAAATACTAACGAAATATATAAAATGAACAAGTAAATACAAACTAAAAGGGTGAGACGTAAAATAACGAAAAATTAAAAACACAAACATAAAAATATGAAAATAAAACTAAGTGAAATGTAAACAAACTACCACTCACAAAGTAAAATATTTAACGACCTAATTGAGTACCTACTATGAAATTACACGATAGCTAGTTGAATACCAGACGAGTTGTTGTTCAATTCCGGCTTCATCTTTTAATAGTCAGCGACTCTGAAATTAAAAGGTCCAGTCTATTTGAACAAAAGACAGTACCCGAAAATCCAGGTCAGTGAAAGGATGGTCCTGTGTTAAACTGTGTTCTCTAATGGCAGAAAAGGGTGGTTTGGAAAGGGGAAACCTAGTTCTAATAGAAAGACCTCTGTGTTCCAAAATTCTGTGTCTGAGCCAGCGGGAACTAGATCCCACGTATCGCAGACCACACTGCGAACAAGTGAACAAGTAAACGACACAGGAATTAAGGTCCACAGGCAGAGTAGGCTTCTCTCTCAAAAGTGATCTTATTGTAAAAGGATTACAGAAAACAAACCGGAAACTGATTTGAGGGAAACAATGCTAAGTATTTCTTGTAACTTTTTCGGACCATATAGCTACTATGACCAAGGTAAGGCAATTTAATGTACTTTACATCTTTACTAGCAGTACTGTACACCGGTCTGGGACAAAACTTTTCATTTAAAAATTTTTCAGAACTTTGTAAAATACAAAAATGGGATATGAGTTTTCAGAAAATAATTCTGGAGGAAAACCATATCTTGATGAAATAAATTAAAATCACAACAAACATTGTAGGCTCTATTAATCAAAGTGCGTATTGAGTTCATCTTATACAACTTTGGCGAAAAACTGAGGTAATTCAATCCCAAGCCAGTAAAAGTACTTTTCCCTATAAACAGAGGTCTCAAATTTGCCACTATTTCTGTATACCTGTACATCTAAAAATGACAACTTATTATCCTGTTCCGTCTCACAAGTAAAAGAAATGTTAGTGACGAGAATTAAAATATTCAAAAACAAATCAACATGTGATAATTCCTTAAACACAAGGAAAGTATCATCTACATATCTACGGTAATACAAAGGTTTGAAAGCACTAGGGCATTCAGACATCCAAATCCTTTCACAATAACCCATGAAGCAATCCGCATATACAGGTCAAGGGAATTTCCCATATACTCCATCTATTTGATTATATAATTTACCATCAAAAGTAAAAATGCCATCAGCAGTTGCTAAATGTAATAATTTTTATGTAGTCTATTTTATTAAGTCCAAACACTGATAAATGGTTTTCACATATATTATTAAGAATAATGTCAGTTGTTTCTTTCAATGGGATATTGGTGAAAAGAGGGTTACATCGAAACTAGCCATTACAACATCTTGGTTAAAATTGAAAGAGCATAATTCTTTAACAAATTTGGAAGAATTAGATATGTTAAATTCACCTAAAGTTAGAGGGTTTAAAATTGGAACCAAAACTTGGACAGGTTATAACTAAAAAAGTACCAATTGAGGAAATAATAGGTCTTAAAGGGTTTCCTATTTTATGTACCTTAGGCAGACCGTATAAATAACCAGGCTTAGACCCTGAAGCAAATAAAGAGCTATATGTAGCTTCCCCAATCTTCTCTCTCAGACCTCTAAGCAACCTATTTAGTTTGTCTTCTAATTTCAAAATGTGACTCACAATATCTACATTTAAAATCCTAAATTTTGTATTGTCAGAGAGTATTTCATTAATTTTATCTAAATAATCAGACCTATTCATTAATACAACACCCCTACCTTTATCTGGCTTGGTAATAACTATACTATTATCGTTCTTAAGGTTACGTAAAATATTGATTCTGTCTTTATTTAACTGATTGTCACCCTCCTTTTTCGATTAAAATTTTTGAAGGTATCGTTTGCAATTACGGAAATTTTGCTAAAAAGTGAAGTAAAAAGTTTCACTGCCAAAAATGTCACAGCCTCTCAAAGTTGAACATAGTTTTTCAAAACTTAAAAATACTTTAAAGAAATTGAATTTCATGGGGATCAAAGCAAAATCAAGACCAAGAGAAAGAACTTCCTTTTCATCTGTTGTTAAATTTCTGTTAGAAAAATTAAAAATAACTTTACTACTATCTATTTTCTTATTAACGTCAACACCGAGATTTCTTAACTTTCTATTGTGTGTAAGCCTAACATCAGCCAATTTTTTCTCAACGTTGGAATCTAAAATTGACGACAAACACTTAAAATCCAAAAAAGAAAGGTTGTTCTTTAAATCCCTATCTAGTGAAGACAAATCTGTTAAAACTACCTCTTTCTTTCGTTTTTGTGCTTTAACCTCAAAGTCTAAAAGTTTAAACTGCCATGAGAGATAAGTTTTCGTGTTGTGGAAATCCCTGGAATAAACCTTAAATTTGATGAAATTAGGAATAACACGGTAATCCTTGCAAGTATTCAGAAATCGTATGTCTTCCTCAATCTTCTTGGATCTATAACGAACCTTCTCAGTCCGTCTAAACAGCTGTAACGTCGAGCGGCCATAACGTCTCAAAATAGTCTCGCGTATAAGTGGGCGTTATTACCCGCTATCTTCGAATGATAAATAATCTCCAAGATAAAAAGAACATTCTTTATTATTCGTCTTTCGTTCATAAAACCTCATTTTCAGAAAAAAATAAAATGAAGGATGCCTTTAAATAAACTTTTTTAAAACAAAAGTTTATTGTCATAATAAATTTTTTTAAAAGGGATTAACTAAAAGCCAATCTTGAAACAAATAAGACTTCTCTGAAGTCTTGATTTTGTTTGGAAAATTAAATTAGAAATTTCAAACAGCTTAAAATGGAGTAATCTTAGATAAAATATTTTAATTATTTGAAAAAAAAAAAAGATAACGCCCCAATTTGAGTAAACCCTTTAAACATTAGTTTTCTCTTTGGAAACAACGCTTGTTCAATAGAACATTTTTTAACACCAGTGACCAAAATCAAAGGATACCTTCTAATTTTGAATCGAAAAAGTCAGTATCACGTGAAAATGTCATGTCTCAGTGAAAAACAGAATCACTGTCAAACTGTTTCTCTAGATCAAGAAAAAACTAATTCAGCCGAGAATGCGTCGCAAAAAGTCTTTGCTAATGATAAAGGTAGGGTGTTTGTGTCTAATCGGGAATAAGTCTCTACGCAGTTATTTAGATAAAGTTAATGAAATGATCTTATGAAAGTTACAAAAAAAAATTTTAGAATTTAAAATGAGATATTATGAGTCTGGACAATGGTTTTAAGATTTTTTCAAACCATTTACTAGGTTGTTGTGAATGTCACTGAGAGATAATTGTGTGCAATGTTTAAAACTAGCATTTTACTTTATCAGTCAGTTTAGGACAAAAAGATTCATTTATGAAACTTTATTTGACGAACTGGACGACTACAAAAATAGGGAACCCTTTGTTTTCATTGAATTTAAATTCATCAGAAATACTTCTTGATGTTATTAAATACATGTAACAAACATTTGTTCCTAGTTTTAAAAACCTTTTCATCTTATAGATTTGGCAGCTTAATGATTATTCAAACCATGAAAGAAAGATATTTTCCATAAACAGTTCTAATAACACTTTGTTATAATGGCTCTTTTCTGAAACTTTTCTTGTTCAAAGGATGGCCAATATCCCATTAGTTGTTTTTGGATTATTATTATAAATAAAATTTTTATATTTTAAAACATTCTATCACAGTTTAGAATATATTATATAAAAATAGACTTTATGCAAAAATTATTACATTTAGCAACTAAAGAATATGGCATTTTACTTCTTGACCTGTCCTTTTTCTGGTTGTTTTTAACAGAATGAATAATCAAATAAATTTTACTTAATTAGGAAGATAAATATTATGCAAATCTTTTGCTGTATATTCAACTGTTTTAGCTGATTGTCTCTAAGGTCTCGACATTGTTTTGTCATGAATGCTCCTACTGCTTTCTCAAAATTACTGTTGGTATAAGATGATAGCTTTCCTTGTGTTTAAACAACAGAATTATCAACATGTTGATTTTATTTTTGAATGGATTTTCACCAATTTTACTAAATCTAGTTAAATGTTTGAAAGACCCTAACATTTTCTTTTACTATGAATACAGACGGGTGAACAGGAATTTATAAGAAAGAGAATTGACAAGGAAAGTGTAAAAGTACATCTATCTCACAGAAATTAGTGGCAAATTCAGAGACCAAAGCCTGTGCACTGCATAGGTGCCATCGAAAGCACTACCCCCTACTGGTCTTTGGGATTTAGAATTACTGCTTTTACCCGTTTGAAGGGGATCCACAGGAAAGTTGTATAGTGCCGATGAACTTTAAATAATGAGATGGATGTCTAAATAGAGCCTATCATTTTTTCCCAGTTTCATTTTAATTTATAATTCATTCAATCCTTGTAAAGTGACAATTCTATTTATCTAAGTATTGTATAAAGGATTAGGCGTTTTCATGCAAAAGGAAAACTATGCACTAAGTTTTTGTATTTTATTCTTAAGTTCTGAAAAATTTTCACCGTAATGAAAAGTTTGTCCATTTTTGACCGGTGTATCAGTACAAACTGAGAGCCAGGAAAGATGGGAAAATTATTCATTAAATTGCCTTATAATTCTCTTACTGTACTCAACTTTAAAAGCCGTTTCAACAGTATGGTCCGGGAAAAAAAACAAAGAAACTAAGTAAAGAATCATGACCCATATTCAAACTTTGTTTCTCCAGAATCTCATTGGTCTTCACAATGTTTTAATCTGACAAACCTTTTGTCTAAAGATCAAACATTTGACATTCCTCAGTCATCTATCATACTCTCTGGATCAAAATGGACCTTGATTCCTTTCCGTTTAAATTAATGGTACTATGTTCAAAAAAAAATATAACAGTTACAAAAAGATATGAAATTTCCCTCATACGTACCTATTCCTGTCTTCTCAGACACAGAAATTTTTCTTAACACAGAGGTCAGGATTCTATTAGATTAGGTTATTATTTTCCAAACCATTATTTTTGCCTTAGAGAACACAGTTTAAATTGGAAGGAGGACAATCTTAGTTTTCACAACTTGGATTTTTTTCTAAACTTTCTTTTGTTTTAACAGAAATAATGAATTAATTATATGGACAGTGGAAAATTCTCTTAAAAAGATGAATTATGTAATTTGATATACATGATTCTCACTCGTATGACACATTCAACTCAATTTTGATATAGAAATATTAAATTAATTTAGGTACCTTGTATCACATTAAATATAGGTTAAGGCCCTTTGTGATGGTAGTTTAAAACATTTCACTATAGTTTTATTTTTATTTTTATGTTTGTGTTTTTTCATTGAAAGAATTCGGATTTTGCTAGGGTTCCCCGTGTTTAGTTTGCCTATGATTATGAAAAAAATTTTTATGGGCGCCCCAGTTAATTTTGCTGAAGATTTATTATGAAATTCATTTTATTGTGATTTTTTGAACTTTGAATGTGGGGCGATGAATGGAGCCATAAGCCCCAAGGTTTTATACCTCTGAAAGCTTGTAATAATAAGAATGTGTCTGCTTTCAACTCTGAACGAGAAATATCATTGCGCTGGGATTTGGATATATAATTTATATATATGGAACAATATATATATATAGAATATGGATGGGATATAATTCTATCATATATAATACATATTAATTTAATTGATGATACAAGTGATAGAGTTATAATAAATAGTATATATATATTATTCCTATAAAAATGCAGTCATATACATCGTCCGTTTACGTATGCCCCTCAAGCAGGATGTGATGATTCAAACCTTGAGAAAGTGGTTTCATTACCAGCTAGGAGTCTAATGGATAGACCTGCTAGTGAAAACCAGCTATAACGATATCAAAGTCTTTATGGTTACATGAATGGATCCTATAGATAATAACTACAGTTTATTGAGGTGGGTGTAAAGCATATATATATTCCTATATGATAGTACCCATAACGCCATAACTATGTTGGTGGACTTTCATGACATTTGATTTGGCTATTGTCAACACCTGGTTTGAAACGTATATATCTAATCATAGGCATCAATATATGGATTTATTTGTATTCAAACTACTTCATAAAGAAGATCACATCTGAGTACTTTATCTACTGAATACTAAGTTTTAATGAAGATCAAAAATCCTATATTAGTATCAGAATCTCTTGAACCAAGTAGAATAATTTCTCTATTTGATCGTAAACTCTATATATGGAAATTCTGGATGTAAAAACAACAATGATGCATTTGGATCTCTCAAACTGGAGATGATGTCGGTGTCTTGTACCATTCTCTATATAATAAATAATATACTCATCCATATGTATAAATATACCGGAAATCAATCAGAATGATATAAGGAACAGAAATATATTAAATATATGCAAATATATCATAAATTGGATTATAAGAGATGAAAATACATATAATGGATATATATATAACAAAAATGAACAGGATCATATATAAAGAATAAAAGGAACTGCTATTAGTCGTATATATCAAATTATACAGAAAATATGTAATGGTATGGCCATGTATTACGCACCAATTCATTATAATAAAGAAATAATACGATATACATTCCTTGATGCAGATGGAGGTGGCACTAAATACTGGGAGCTTGATTTCGACCTTAGCAGCCCTATTGGTCCAGATGGATGTATTCAAGAAGAAAATACAAAGTAAAATTTCTCCACAGCAAGAATTTACTATATGTACAAATATAAAATATAAATGAAAGCTAAAAGAAACAATGAAACCCCTAAAAATAAAAATAAAAAAAATACAGAAAAAAAGAAGAAATAGGAAATTTCTGCTATATATATTCATTTCGATTAAGTTGCTGTATGTAAAACTCATAAGGTGGATGTTCTGGTTTTATACTATATCTATGGAATATAGGACTTGTAAAAAGAGGAAAACAGCTTTTTATTTGCTAACGATTCAAATAGTTTTATTCCTAAAAGAAATGCATTTTAAAATCACCAATTTAAACTTTTGCATAGTTTTAACTGGTTTCAAATATTGGATGTTTCGATATTATAGAGATATGGATATACTGACAATATCATCAATTGATAAAAATCGGCGTGATTAATCTCTAAACTGATCCACAGTACTTGAAGAAATAAATAAGACATACTTGGCGATAAATATCAAAACTGTTATACTAAAGTATATGAAGAATTCACCCAATATTTGAAATTCTTAAATGTGATTCATTTGCAGGAAAAAATAGAAATTCTAAAACATTGGATTTTAACCAAATGGTTTCATAGAATCTTTATAAGGCTTTATATATATGTGCTTACAATATCCTGTAGGACAGATTAGCACATGCTCTCTTACCTTTATAGAAAATGGATGGATAGCTTGGGTTAAAATAATAATATTCCAAACCTATTCCTTGTTTTAGATGCCAGGGATAAGCTAGATGGCCCTGAACAGAAGTGGCTTTAAGCCTTTATAAATATCACGAACTGTACTAATTCTCATCTAGACCTGTACTTTTCTTAGGAACACACCAATATGAAGATCCCAATTCTTCTGGATATGGGTCTCTTTCTCTCGTATCTATCTTTCTATATTCATGGGTTAAAAACGATGTTATTATAACAGTAATATACAAGTAAAAAAATGCGATATAAGTGACGTTCTTCAAGCAAAAGTATATTTCAACTACAGCGATAAAATAAGGCCGCCAGCAGATCTAGTTTCGGCAAATAGAATATATATAAAATATAAGTATGAGCCGCTTAATAATTATATTCACTTACTTGCCTCGAACCGCCCGGTAAACGAACCCTGTCCTACAGCGTTGCTCAATACATAAAATCTAAGCATATGTTTGTATACACGGTAATCATAAAATAAAAATAACTGTTTCCTCACTGGCTATATAGCGGTAATTTATATATGGTTGATGATAGATATTGATCATAAAACCATTATTTTTTAAATTCCTCTCCTAG
Organism: Macrobrachium rosenbergii; assembly: GCF_040412425.1. Classification (NCBI taxonomy): domain Eukaryota; kingdom Metazoa; phylum Arthropoda; class Malacostraca; order Decapoda; family Palaemonidae; genus Macrobrachium; species Macrobrachium rosenbergii. Next base: position 6,545,092 of record NC_089742.1, read on the forward strand.
TAAATTCATTTTGAAAACCAAGAGATATGTATTTTACCATATTTATATATATATACATATGACAAATTTTCCTCTCAAGGTATATTCTTTTATATCTTGAAAATAATGATATATATATATAGTATATATCATATATATTTAAATAACCTGATATTTTTATAGATCTATGTTTTGTCCTTTTCTTAAAAATATATATATATATTTAAATATATATTTTATATATATATATGGGATTAATATTTATTCATTAACTATATATTTATATATATATATTTAATTGGCTATGCAGGAAATTTGGAGTAAAATATAATCGTTTATATGCATAGTTGGAAGAAAATCCCATTAATTCTGGATAATTGCTTACCAGATTAACAAAAATATAAAGCTACATATCCATGAAACCAAATATTCATCTGCTTATTTTAAATCGCCGAAATAAATAACCACTTTTGTATTTTAGTTGCGCTTGGAACAATGCTCTTTTCTGCATAAAATATTTAATGCCTATATTAATATTCCGATTACCGCTATCGTCATAGGTAAAGTGTATAAGTGTATATAGATATACTATATATATATATATATTTACTGGTCTATAAGATTTATACATTCGTATGCAATATTATATATATAAAATATATATATAACAAACCCATTTAAAGCATGTTTGCCGGTGCTGTATGTATCATTTGGGAAACATGGCTATGATAATTAATATTTAAAGTATGTTCATTTCCTCATTGTGAAAGTTGATATTGCTAAACACTTTGAAACATATTCTCAATAGACTATGATACTAATAAATGCAATTCACTGCAGCCCCTCACATGTCATTGCAGATATTTACACATACACTATATGCAAATGTTTACTAGTTATATATATATAGTATTTAGTATATTACTCTATGAAAATTTTGTCTATAAGTATAAACTGACAGGGGTTAAATTTATACATATTTTTTGGCTAGCTATACTGTTATATATATATATAAATATATAATTATATGTATTATATATATAATGATAAAAATTATGTATAAACTTATATATATATTATATATATAGATATTGTATATATAAGCTATGTTATATATGATGGCATATATATATATAAATATATAGGCCTGATACCATTATGATGTTTATATTTATATATTAAACATACATAATATATAATAAATATATATCGATTTCTATATATATATATATATTTATATATATTTCTTTATATTATTTATTATCATATTTTATTCATTACACACTATACTAAATCATGGAGCAATTGCTTTGTATTTATGAATAAAATGAATATGATATAAATATATATATAAGCATATGTTTAATATCCGCCATAGACATCTATATATGAATTTAAAATATATTTATACCTATATATATATATATCTTTATCCTATATATTATATATATTTCCATATATATATATAAATATTTCGCAATATTTTATATTCACATCCTATATATACATATTATAAATGAAATTCCATATATATTGCATATATACATATACATAAATATATATATGTTTATATATATACACATATATCCTACATATATAAAGTATAAATAAGAAATAATATATACACTATATTTTATACAGTGGATATATATATACATATCATACCATAATTCAATATACAGTTATGTATATACGGTTATATATATATATTTATATATATTATATGTATATATATGTTCGCATACATATATCGCGATATATATAATATATACCCATTTTGAATATATATATATATATATATATACATATATATATATATATACACATATATATATATACATATATATATATATATATATACCTCATATATATATATATATATATATATATATATATATATATATATATATTATTATGATTAGCAAAATTCGCTAGCAAATTGCCTCCCCCTCCTTTGTTGTTGTTGGTTGTTGTTGTGTTTCATTTACTGCCAGCCGGCCGATCGATAGACCATCTGTCTATCGACTTAAAACCAAGGGTTTAAAAGATTAAAGGCGCTCCCATTTTTGATAAAGATCTTTCCTTCGAGGCAAAAGTAATCTGGCTTGGGCGTTTCTCCTACAGGCCAAAACCTCCCCTGCGGCAGCAGGTGCAATGAGTCAAAGCATCTGTGTTGGGCGCACCCCCCCTGCCCCAAAGGAGGGGATAAAAGGCAAAAGCCCACGAGGTCTCCACGCACACGCGGGCTGGAAGATATGGAGTGAACTTGTGAAGACGTCCTCAACACCTGGCCCCATCGATGCCCTTGCATCCTAACCACGTGGCCCTTCCCAAAGTATACTTCTCCTCGTGCCCTTCAACCGTATTCCTCGAGCCCACACGCCATTGCTTGGAGTTTCGAGGAGTCCCCATCGCCTTGCCCCTTTACGGAAGCCCTTGCATCTCACCACGTGGAAGAAACTCGTCCTCGGAAATCGCAAGTCATCCACGGACCGCCTTCTACGCGCCCTCGGAAAATCTGCTAAGGTAAAGTGCCCTGGAAGAGCCCCATTTCAGTCACGCTTTTGTCTCGTAATATTTTCTTAAAGAGAAAGCCAGAAATCTCCCTTGTCTAATGTCCGTGCGCCTCTTGCATCGGCAGTATTAATTCTTTATTACTCCTTTGGCACCCTCAGTGCAGCTTCGAATTCATTATTCTTTTGTCTATTTTCATTACTGGCGTATAATGTGCATATCTCTCATTTCAGAGGGATCCTATTTCGTGGAAGCTTCTCGACTGTCTGCTGTTTCATTCAATCCCGTAGGAATCTTTCAGGATAGTAATCTACTTGAGTTCCTCTTTCCCGTACTGATATCATTTATGTAAATACACTCCTTTAAATTTGCCCACGTGTTTTACGTAATATTTCCCTCAGTAACAAGAGCCCTAAGCTCATATGAAATTCTCCTTTGTTTTCCTCTTTTTTTACGTTTTCCCGTACCCACAAAGTCAGAATCACAAGGCTAAATTAACCGTAAATTGTTGCTACCTGTCTCACAGAGCATATTTCAAACTAAAACCACGGAAAAACGTAAAAATGGCGACCTGGCCATAGATCTCGTTTTGCAGTTGCAGTTCCCTAGTGTTGCTTTATTGCATTTGCAACTTGCCAGATCAGCTATTAGCAAAGCTAAGCTGGGTACGAGACAATTACGAACCTTTTGTGTAAAACCAGCACACAGATCCAGAAAATTCCACGTAAGTAATGTGTTAATCTTAGCAAAACCTTTTTACAATCGTGACTGTTCCTAGGAATTAGAAATAGGGACGCATGTAATCACTGAGAGAAAAGAACCGCCGTATTAGATTCGTTAATGCATGCCTTTCAGGATAGGTAGTTAGGAAATAACCAGTGCTAACCATCCTTTGCTTCGAGGAATAGTGCGAAATTCCTCTGTGTTAAAATCTCCTCTTTTGTGTTAAAATTCCTGTGTTAAAATCTTTGCCATATTCTTGCTTCGAGGAATAGTGCGAAAGAAATTCCTCTGTGATAACTTTTACTTCACATTTCAGAATTAGCGAACTGTTATTTAGGCGCGAATAAATTCCCATGTGGGACACGACGAAGTCAGCTTGCATTGCTGAAAATTCTCTCAGTGTAGTTAGAATTCGAGTTAGGTGTTAGGAAAGCGAAATTTAAACTCCGCTTATAGGGGAAATTACTAGGCCGTTGTACTGTTATCCTCTCAGACGACTGGGAAATTCCCGGAATCCCAGACGGTATATAAATATACGGGTTCATTCACCCAGAATCTAAAAATACCTCCGGTGTTGGCCAAACGACCTGCACCCCCACCCCGCCCATGCCCGCGTGTGTAGCATTTTTTTTCCCCCATTCATTTCCCAGCAAACATTTTTCTTTGGGTTTCCCGTTAGTAATTTCTAAGTCCTAAGGGACGAATCGTAATTCCAAGTCCTAAGTGACTCCTAAAATTCTACGTCGTACGTGGCGAGAATTCCTCCAAATTCCAGTCCTCAGAGACTCCTAAAATTCTACGTCGCACGTGGCGAGAATTTCTCCAAATTCCAGTCCTCAGAGACTCCTAAAATTCTACGTCGCACGTGGCGAGAATTTCTCCAAATTCCAGTCCTCAGAGACTCCTAAAATTCTACGTCGCACGCACGTGGCGAGAATTTCTCCAAATTCCAGTCCTCAGAGACTCCTAAAATTCTACGTCGCACGTGGCGAGAATTTCTCCAAATTCCAGTCCTCAGAGACTCCTAAAATTCTACGTCGCACGTGGCGAGAATTTCTCCAAATTCCAGTCCTCAGAGACTCCTAAAATTCTACGTCGCACGTGGCGAGAATTTCTCCAAATTCCAGTCCTCAGAGACTCATACAAAAAATTCTCACGTCGCATCAAATTCCCAAACCCAGTCCTCAGAGACTCTAACAAAAATTCTAAATTCGTGGCGAGAATTTCTCATTCCTGAATTTCTCACAAAAACCCAAAATTAAGTCCTTTTGAGACATTATATAGTGTAGTTCACACACATCTAAGCCCTTACGGGACTGATCATTTCTAGTTCGTTAGAACAACTCCTTAACTTCACGCTACAGCCGGCCAAGTCCGAGCGTGACAAAATCCAACTACGTCTTCCGAGACACATATTAAAATTCGTTCGCCAAGAACAACCACGTCTTTCAAGACATATCCAATTTTAACAAAAAGTCTTCTCAGACTTACTAATCACCTGTCTAATATTCAGCCCAACAAAACGAGGATTTCCATTCTTCTGCAGTCCGCAATTGGAAGTGTTTCAGATTCCTGCAAGATCTTTTCAGACAACCTGGGTCTTTTCAAGACATATCATGGACCCATTATTCCAAGATGGCTAAGACAGAGCCCAACAAAACGAGGATTTCAAATTCTACATGTCCGCTGGGAAGGACATGGGACTATCAGAGGCAAGATCTGAGAGCATGGGTTCAAGAGAGGAGTGGACGATGCCAAGAGCAGGAGAAGATAAAGAAACGTGAGAGAGAGAGAGAACGAATTGCCCAAGAACAACGAGAGAGAACAACGAACAGAATTGCCCAAGAACAACGGGATAAGAGATGCAGGAGAAACGAATTGCCCAAGAACAAGAGAGGAGACAACGAATTGAAGAACAGGAGAGGAGAGAGAACGCAGAGAGAAAGAATTGCCCAAGAACGAGAATGAGGAGAGAGAGAGCGACACGCGCCCATGAGCTCCAGGTGCTAGAACGACAGCCCGCCACCCCCGCCCCCTGCCGCGGGAATGAGTGCCCTCAGCCAAGCTCACTCGTTCATGCCAAAATGGACCGAGTCCGAACCTGAAGTATGGCTTGAAAGGGCCGAACGAGTCCTGGAGTGCTGCGATCTCTCCCCCGCGGAACTCTCCCTTGTTCTCACTAAATTCCTGGGCGGAAAGGCCCTCGTTGCCTACCACGCCCTTCCCGCAGACGATCGGGAAACTGGGAAGCCGTCGCGCCAAGCAGTTACGAAAGGCGTGCAGAGATTACCCCCCGAGCGGTGGAGGAGACGTTGGAGAGAGCAGCCCAGAGAAGCAGGCCAGACTTGGTCCGATTGGGCGTACCATTCGAGCGGCGTTGACAAAATGGCTCGATTCGAAGGAGCCACTAACACCGCCGAGGTACTCGAGCGGTTTAAATTGAGCATTTCCTGCGCTACGCCCCTCCTGCCCTCGCCACTCATATAGTGGAAAAAGCCCCAGCAACACTCACCGAGTGTTGCCGAATAGCAGATATGTGGGAAACTCACCACCCTCAAGAAGGATCCATGGGGCGGAAGATAAATCCCCCGTCCCTCCTCGGAGGTTCAAATTCCCACAAAAATGGGAACTCGGGCAAGCCCCTAACTTGCCATTATTGCAAGAAAACGGGGCATTCCTCCGAACAGTGCCGGAACAAGAAACCGGCTCCTCTCTCTCCCGGAAAACCGACAAATAACTCGCCTGCGCCCTCCACAGGGGCAGCGCGGAAAGATTTTAGCCAGACCTTTTGCACGGCGTGCAAGGTCTATGGCCATTCTCCCGCATGGGCAAAATGCCCACGCAATAATAAAGTAAATACTCCCACCGTCGCCTTGGCCGTCACAGATCCCCAGTCATTAGGCCCTCCCGCCGAAGGGCCTGTATACGTGGCCCCTCCACGAGGTAGCCAGCCCGCGCGCCGAGTCACTGCTTTCGAGGACTCGGGCGCACAAATCTCCCTCATCCGAAGGGACAGAGTTCCCTACGGAGCTATCGTCAATAGACGAAAACTCGTCACGATCGAGGGAATAAATCAATTTAAAATGATACTCCCTACGGTCCAATTGAGAGTCACAAGACCTCACCAATCCAAAATTTGCAATCTTGCAGTAGCAAGCCATCTCCCCCGAGGCTATGACGTCATCATGGGACAGGACTTTCAGTCCCCACCGAAATCACGACAATCTAGGGGTCCCCATTCCCCGAATCATTCCGCGGGCGCGAGTAATCCTCCCCCGCTTCTCCCTCAGCCAAGACTGGCGCCCCCTGGGTACCAGAAGGACGTGCAGTCCCCACCAGTGCCACCTGAGTACGATGTACAGTGGCCCCCTCGATCGGTTCCCGATCCATTCCAGTGCCCGGCCCTGCCTCAGTGCCAGTGCCAGGGCCCCAATCAAATCTCCCTTCAGGAGATGCCAAATTCCTGCCGGTGCCACTTGCATGCCCCGAGCAGGGCCAAGCTTCGTCCGTCCTGACCGACGAGCCCAAGAAACCTCTGATAGCGCCTGACTCTGCCCTAGTGCCAGCGCCAGAGCGCTACGCCGATCTCCATTCACGGGATCCAACTCAGGACCCCTCTCTTCCCCGGCCTGGCACCGCTACCAGCGTCGGTCAGAGAGACGGTTCCTCCCGACCACCGCGGAAGCTCACCTGCAGGTGCGGCCTCGCAACCCGTGCCTGAGCTGGTCATCGTTACCTGCGAGCCGCTCACGCCACCCCCGACCGCCTCCTCTCTGCCTCAGCCCGTCGCCGACGCAAATTGCAAGTCAGGATTCTGCCATATCTCACTTGGCCGATGAACTACAAGAGCCGCGACGGATCATGGTAGAACCCGCACGGAACACTCCTGCGTCAGCTGTCGCATCAGCAGGCCCAGGTGGTACTCCGTGCCGCCCTCCGGTCGCGGGCCCTCCGCTTCCCGGCCGAGGACGACTGTCCCATTAAGAAAGACTCGAGGCGAAATTACCACGGGCGTGGGACATTCCAGGTAATTTACAAAGAGCTCTAGAGCTCCCATGGCACCTGTGCCACCATTTCATCTTTCGAAGGTCTTGGCACCCCTAATCCAGAAGGGGATGTCAGACCCTCCTCTATCTTCTTCCGTTCCTCAGGAACTTCTATCTCTTATCACCTCTATTAATCTTCCCTTAAATTATCCCCACAAGAGGCAATTAAATACGGGATACCATTCCCCACACAATGTATAAATCATTAAGAATAACAGAGTGAGAAGTGGCACGCCCTTGCGCCCATACCTTGGCACCGGGCGTGCGTGTCAGCCCCTCCTGAAGGAGTCGCGCCCTTCGGGTGCACTTTTCTCGCCCTGGGACTGAAGTGATAGTCCGGGCCGTAATTTATAGGCGTAGGACGATAAATTCCCGCCTAACACAATAAAACCCTCACTCTTTTTCCCTTAGCTCTTCTGCCAATATCATTTACTTTCTTTTAGTCATTTATTTATCTTTAATTTTAATGAATCGCGAGTCATAAACTCTTGCCCTTGTGATTTAAATGCCCCTTTTGTAAGCTCTGAGGGACGTGTCCCGCCTTTCATATGCGGTCAAGTTTTCATTCGTAACGTCTTGGTAATTTTCCTTTTGTTATTATTATCCCTTTTCCCCTTCCATTCCTTCCAAGATCTCTGTTTGTCCTACCCCACATCTTTTGTCTGCTCGCCCCGTCATAACATTGAGTTGGCAGTGGACGCATAAAATTAGCGTAGTTTAAGGTTAGCGAATTAAAACCTCGCGAATACTCTCGCCCGCACACGACTGTCAAATTCCCGGTGTGTGGGTCATCCCTCAGCTCGCGCTGAACGATAGCTGAGCCAAGCACGTTAAAACGAAGATAAATTATCAATGCGAATATGTATAGTCATTACAGTATCGTGTAAAGGGGATGTCATTTACAAAAATAAACGCTGTTTTTCATTTACACAGCCTCTTCAAGGCAGATTGTACTAACCGCATGCATTTTATCTAAAATTAAGTAACCGTGTATTTTAATTCTTGAACAATAACCATTTCTTTTCATTTGTTGGCCATAGCCTCATATACGTGGTCCTATAATCTTAATTAATTCACAATTGTTCGAGTCACTTTATAAAGTTACAGTGGGTAACCAAATCTAAAGTAATTATTCTTTTGCAAGTGTTTAAATCACTTTGCGTTCTGTTAACGAAAATTGTCCCAATGTGTTATTAAAAGTAATGTCTCAGCTTCATAAAACCCTTAGGAGTAAAGTTCATTGCAAGGCAGAATGTAGAGTAACGTAAAGCATTTGCCGCTCATTCTTGAATATCGATGTACACACCCGAAGGAGGTATGTACATCATCTTGTATGGGGAGGTATTATGATTAGCAAGAATTCGCTAGCAAATTGCCTCCCCCTCCTTTGTTGTTGTTGTTGTTCTTGTTTTCATTTACTGCCAGCCGGCCGATCGATAGACCATCTGTCTATCGACTTAAAAACAAGGGTTTAAAAGATTAAAGGCGCTCCCATTTTTGATAAAGATCTTTCCTTCGAGGCAAAAGTAATCTGGCTTGGGCGTTTCTCCTACAGGCCAAAACCTCCCCTGCGGGCAGCAGGTGCAATGAGTCAAAGCATCTGTGTTGGACGCACCCCTGCCCCATAGGAGGGATAAAGGCAAAAACCCACGGGTCGACACACACACACGCGGGCTGGAAGATATGGAGTGAACTTGTGAAGACGTCCTCAACACCTGGCCCCATCGATGCCCTTGCATCCTAACCACGTGGCCCTTTCCCAAAGTATACTTCTCCTCGTGCCCTTCGACCGTATTCCTCGAGCCCACACGCCATTGCTTGGAGTTTCGGAGTCCCCATCGCCTTGCCCCTTACGGAAGCCCTTGCATCTCACCACGTGGAAGAAACTCGTCCTCGGAAATCGCAAGTCATCCACGGACCGCCTTCTACGCGCCCTCGGAAAATCTGCTAAGGTAAAGTGCCCTGGAAGAGCCCCATTTCAGTCACGCTTTTGTCTCGTAATATTTTCTTAAAGAGAAAGCCAGAAATCTCCCTTGTCTAATGTCCGTGCGCCTCTTGCATCGGCAGTATTAATTCTTTATTACTCCTTTGGCACCCTCAGTGCAGCTTCAAATTCATTATTCTTTTGTCTATTTTCATTACTGGCGTATAATGTGCATATCTCTCATTTCAGAGGTTCAGAGGATCCTATTTCGTGGAAGCTTCTCGGACTGTGTCTGGAATCCCCAGTTTCATTCAATCTACTCCTTCAGGATAGTAATCTACTCTTCCTCTTTCCCGTACTGATATCATTTATGTAAATACACTCCTTTAAATTTGCCCACGTGTTTTACGTAATATTTCCCTCAGTAACAAGAGCCCTAAGCTCATATGAAATTCTCCTTTGTTTTCCTCTTTTTTTACGTTTTCCCGTACCCACAAAGTCAGAATCACAAGGCTAAATTACCTTAAATTGTTGCTACCTGTCTCACAGAGCATATTTCAAAAACTAAAACCACGGAAAAACGTAAAATATATATATATATATATATATATATATATATATATTATATATATATATATATATATATATTATATATATATATATATATATATATATATATATATATATATATATATATATATATATATATATATATATATATATTGTATATATATATGTTATATATATATATATATATATTCTATATATATATATATATATATATATATATATATATATATATATATTATATATTTATTATATATAATCAACATTCTGACAATTATCTGTGGATATATATAATAAATTTTGTATATATATAGTGACCTTTTTTATATATATATATATATATATATATATATATATATATATATAAAATAATATCAATACATGGATCACATGTTTGGACAGATTATATTTATATATACTCACGTCCGGGATCATATAGGTCTCTATCTTGGAAAGCTTAATCTATTCCACTTTATAAAGTCTAAAAGATAAATGGAATCAAGATAATATTTTATATATAATTACCAACTAGGCAATAACATGATGAATACCATGCATATTCAGTTTTCTCAACTTTTTTATCTCAGCAATAACCCAATAGATGGCATTTCATTCAAATTATCCCTTCTAGTGAATCATTGGGAAATCATCAACAATTTTCATGTATGAACATAAATGAATTACTCACGTTTATATATAACTATTGAACATTTCAGGACCTCTGAGGTGGAAAGATAAAGTCATTCATTATCATCACTGGGCCATGTTACAAGTCTAAAATATTTTGTTTGGAATATTGAGAGCAACTGCATATTATTTTTAAAGTTGCATTGGTTATTATTAAATGTTGTCTAAAGATCTCAATTGTTCTCATTTTTATTTAAATATTAATGGTATATTTATATAATTTTTTATTTCATTTACCTGGGGTGAGTTATATAGATTCCAACTATACCTAATATTTTAATATATTGGAATATTTTATAAATAAAATAAATATTATATTATTTATTTATATTATTTTATACATTTATATATATTTATATATGTATATATATATTTATATATAGATATATATATATATATAATATATATATATTATATATATATATATTTATATGTTTATATTATAAAATATATTATATATATATATATATATATATATATATATATTATATATATTATATAAATATATATATAATTTATATTCCTATATTTATTTATATTATATATATATTTATTTTTCTAAAATATATTTTGACATTTATATTAAATTAAACATTCATTTTATATAAACATATATATTTATGTTTTTATTTATTTATTGCATTTATAAAATTTTGTTTTTATTTTTTAATTGACATACTTCTCCCAATCAAGAAAGGGGTATACACGATTCACAAGTCTTTATATATTTAAAATATATCGTTAATTTATAATAAGTTGAAGGTTAATATAAAATATTTCAATCATTTTCTATAAACAAAATTCATATAAAAGAATACGAGTTAATTTGCAGATATTGTAAATAAAAAAAAATCATATCCTATTTCTTCTAATTTTTTTATTAATCTAAGTGTAATTTAGTTTCTTTTTTGCCAAAATTCATATGGCATTTGTTGCCATAATTTCATAATGAACCAAGCATCCCAGGGGAATTTGTATAAAAAAAGGTCTATTTATATGACTCTGCAGTGACTATATTTAAAATGATTATTTAAATAAAATTTATATTATTTGACTTAATTTGTTTATAGACAGATTCAACATTTTAAATGTGCCTGGATTTGATCTATACTCAACAAAATTGAGGGATATTAATTTACAATGAAACCTGTCATAGATACACGATTTAACAACTGCTGACACTAAACAGGTTGAATGAAATTAATGACATATAAGTATGTAAGGTTTTTGGTTTATAAAATTTATATATATAAATTATATTTATCGTTGAATTTTGTTTTCGACCTCATTGATATTTATAAGATATATATATTGCCGCTGAATATTTATGTTGTTTTAGTTAGGACATGTATTTTTATTTATTTTGAGCTAAGTGAAATATAGATTAAAATAAAAACTTGAATGAAAATTTTGACAAGCATTTAGAATATCAGTTGCCCATTTTATATATATATATATATACAATAAAACAAAAATTTGTTTATGAACAGTTAAGATTAAAAATTAATGTTGGTGTGGTATAAGATTTCCTATAGTGGAAAAAGATATAGATTTTGTGGGTATATTTATTTTTGCCATTATATATAATATATCCGCCATATTTTTGATAGGTGAAATAGAAACTGTTTCAGATAATAAATATTTATGTAAACATGCAAGAAACAAATGAAACTTTGCCCAGTTCATGCACTTCATTATACATAAGTATTAGGCTTCTAATATCTTCCAATTCTATTATTTATGTTTCATATTCACATTCTTAATTTCTTAGTTTGTTCCCTTGAATCTCAACATTGTCTTGTTAGGTAAAATCATTTTTCTTGTGATATTGGAAGTAGTTTAAAATACCATATTTATAGGCATCATGCATTAATTCTTTCTTGGAACTATAAAAATAAAGCTTTTAATTTTATAACAGGTATATCGGAACATTTATTCTTGGACACCACACTCATAAAAAAATTATTAAAATAAATATGTCATGGTAAACACCTGAAGAGAATAAAAACAAAAGGTCTCAAGCGTTGGTGTATTATCTCTTTATTTATTTTTTTTTCAGAAGTGAAACTGAGGCTGTTACGTGAACTTTTTTATTTCTGCGCTTATTTAGCGATTGGAAAGAGCCAGTTGGAGTGGTTGGAAAGCCGAATAAAGAGATAAGAGGAATAAGGTAAAATAAAAAACCTAAAAATGGGTGCAGCTTATTTTAAAATCATAAAGGAACAAACAGACACCCTGTCTTAATGCATACTGCACATTATGTGAAGTGCACTGACGTCATATCCCATTACATGGGGTCTCAGAGACAGTAAATATATAGTTAGGAGACGTTTTAGGTAAATTACGCTTTATTTTATCTTGTCTCCTACTCTATTTCCAAATTAGCATTCCTCTCAGTTTTTAGCTTGTCAAATTTGTCACCGAATGCACAGTCAAAAGTAATATAGTCAGCAACAATCACTGGTCAGTTCTTCCAGTGAGTGTCACAGTAACCATAATAATTATCATGTACCTCCACTTGTGCCAATATATCCTCCATGTTTTAATCCTATATTCTCTTGATGAAGATATTTTCTAGAGAAAATATTTTATGAAATCTGAGTTCCATTTCTTTTTTAATTTATTTTTTTTTTTTTTTTTTTTAAGGTAGTAAACAAATATTATTCATTAACATTATTCATTCATAATTTTGTTATCATTAAATCTTATTTAATTGTATCGTTCGCTATATACATTTCCATATTTAACATATATTTTTATATGTGTAAATAATTTATTTAAATGGTGGAAATCAAATTTTACGATTATATATGTTTAAAATGGATTTATTTTTATATCTCACAAATATAAATATTCCATGTTTAATTTAGATGGAAACAGTTTATTTTTCTTCTTGTTTAACTTTTTATTTACCTCTTCTCTTATTTAGCCTGCTTTTTCAGATGATATGAATTTAAATGGAAAAATTTCATCTACATTCATTTTTATCCTTTCCTGCTGTTCAAATTATCCCAAACATTCAGTTGTCTTTAATCTCATTTATTTTTCATGCTAAAAGCTACCAAAAAACAAATGTCCCTTTTCCTGTTGAGAGTGCCTCATAATACTATACAGGAACCTCTATTCTCAAATATGGCACAGTTAAGTAAATGTTTCTTTCCCAATTAAAGCTACGCTCTGGAAATATCTTCCTGTTTCTGTCTTTCCTTAAGAAAGAAAAAAAACAAAAAAGGATTTAATGATTATGACTCATCATTTTCAAATTTATGACCTTTGCAAGAGTATTTATGGAACATTGCCACATCACATGACAGGAAACCTCATACTTTTTTTCCTATCTTAACTGGAAGCCCCTCAAGTCCTACAGTTGAGCAAGAGGTCAGCTTTTGTATCCATCATGCAGGCAGTTTGCAATATGCTTTCATATATATATAATATATATACAGAGATTATGTTACTATATATGAAGCCGTTTATTGTTAAAATATAAAGATAAACCATCTTTCTATATATATTATGACTGTATTAATATATATATAACTGAAATATATAAATTCTGACAATGAATAAACTGTATTATCAGGAAAAAAACTGCAAACATATATATATCTTATAAAACAGTGTTATGTTGATGTGATATATTTGAATGTGTTACGTAACGATCAACATCTTTTTTATGAAAAATGGAGCGTAATCTTAGAACGATCGACTCAGGAAAAGACGTTAAGGTTCAACCCATTCACTCTCTCTCTTTTTCTCTCTCTCTCTCTCTCTCTCTCTCTCTCTCGAGGTCCCTCTCTCTCTCTCTCTCATCGTTTTCAAAGCTCATCCACCTAATCTCAATTCTCTCAAAGCAATTAAATGGACTATTTAAAGAAACACAATCGTTTCTACAAAAATAGGTTTATTATTCAAATAACCCAACAAGAAATGAATAAAACAAAGCAAAGATTAAAATGCATAATAAATGAATTATCGAGTTAGATAACTAAACTCTAAACTGCAAAACACTTCTGATTAAAGAAGTCTCACTATGGCTAATAGCCTGAAAATATCCAAAATCACACATACTCCCAAATCAATAATTAAAAGTCAAAATTCTCTACCAAAAACAGTCTACCACATCTGTCCACAGACATCTGTCGAAGAATTAAACATGATAGAAAACTCCCAAAAATATATGAAATGCAAAACACAATAATGGAAAGTGTAAAATGCATAGCCAAGATATGGCAAACGTAACATAACAAAACAATAATATAAAAGAGGTATGAATATTCATATTAAATCTCCCACACCAGTTCAAAAGTTCATAATGATTAGAAAATCATGGTAAAAATCACAAGTTCAATTTTCTCCCATAAAAACAGAGATTTGAAACTCTACCTTATCTGCCGATTTTCAAAGCCTGGAACCTCTCAAAGCTATGACTGGACAACTGCAGTTCTATCACGTTAATGAACGATCAAACTCACTTTTAGGGCAGATTTTGGCATAATCTAGATCAAATTAACGCACGTACTCACGAATATACATAACACTTCGGAACCTGATCACCAATGACTCAAAATATTGCTGAGGAATCAAACTATTTGCTGAATACAAAGATTTTGCAACTGACGACTTCCATCAGTTCCATCTGACTCCAAAAATTCTTTCATCACATCTTAAATCATTGATAATGATTGCATATATTGTCCTGAAAATTGTAGCAGCCATCTTTTCTGAAATAGAGCTAACCACATAAGCGTCTCGCTCTCCTTAACGGCAAACTAAAACAAAAGCATATGTATAAAACATAACAGAATAGAGCTATGCTCAATTAGCAATGTCTACTGCACTGCAGCTTTAAGGACTGCTCTCATGACGCACTTCCAAAGTCACTGGGGTTGTGTTCTTAGAGCCTTTACATGTAATCTTACAAACACGAATAAGCTTTACTACTCCCACAACAAGAATTATCAGTAAAATAGCTATTAAGACAATTAAAATTGTCGGCATAATATATTCTGATACTCGAACATCACGGAATCGTCGATGTCTTCCAACGGTGGAACCGTCATTGGCACCTTGGTTGTAGGTACCGCCACTACCAAATGCTCGTTATGCAAATGACGCATAATTATCTTCTCGGAACTGTTGAATACAGCACGGCTAAGTACGAGAAAGTCCGTAGACAGGATTCTGCAGGATGAATCGAACAGCTTGGACCCTCGAAGAACGAATGATGTCGACTTGTTGTCTGGCACATCATTGTAACTGCATACTCCTTGCAAAAACACGGCAGGAAGGGTACTGGTGGACTCAATGTGGTAATCTCGCAGGAACTGTCTAAAGTCACATTCTGTCGGAGTCTGTCTATGAACTAATGATAATTCACAACCACCCACAGATACAACTCGCAACTGGAAAATACTACTGTCACACACACTTCTCTCTAACTAAAGTACAACTTGTCTTATAATCAACTCCCGAACCTTGATATTGATCTCCCAAAATGAACATGGTCTCTAATCCATCCCATGTCACTACTGAGTCTCCAAAAGCACTCGAAAAAGGTCTAATAACAAAAAGGTTTCATGTTACTGAACCAAACAAAACTACTAATGCAAAAGTCAAACACTCTTAATGTGAACTAATTCCAAGTGTGTATCTCAGAATAATCACAGTCAACTCACTATTAAGCACAATAACTCTACGGAACTCACTCATAAAAAAAATTCTATCCAACAGAAAAAAAATACTCGAGAATCCTATCAAACACTAAAAGGTATCATATCTCGTAAAAGACATGAAAGTTCTACTCCGGTTAGCAAATATTTCGCAACACCTGACTAACTCTCAACAAAATAGCAATTGACGTAATGGCAATCGCTCCCATGATCTTAACAACTACAATTACTCACAATACAGCTCCCTTCATTTAAAAAAAAAACTGAAAAAAAAAATCCAAATACTCAAATACGATCTCCCAACCCGAAAAAAAAAAGATCAGACTTGTTTGGTCCGATATACTAAGTACCTCCCCCAAAAAAAATCCTAAACAACACACATATTGCGTCAGATGACAAAACTCATCATAACACAATAACACCATAACACACTAACACACGGGTCAAATCTCGTATGAAATTAGCCCATGTCTCAATTCCTAAAATCATTCGAAAACAAATGATTAAGAACTTCAACATCTAAAATGAACAAGAGACAAAAAAAAAAATAAATAAATATCATATATATACAAACATCAACCCATTTATCCCTCTAACTATATACAAATGTTCCATTACATGACTATATACAAATGTTCCATTACATCCCAACTTTCTTTAACTTCGAAATATGGGTCAATTTCGTCACACCGGTATTTACATCTTTAACTACAAATCTATTCCCTCTTTTGATCTCTACAATCTCAAAAGGTCCGTGGAACTTCGGACTTAATTTATAATTCAGATCATTCCGAACATTCACTTTAACAAACACTCTATCACCCATCGAAAAAGCTACTCCCCTCGATTTCGCGTTACTTTTCTCTACCATTGCACGCGAACTAAGTTCAAGTTCTTTACTGATACGTGCAAATCTTTCTCTCGCTGTATTTATCAACGAAGTGACCGTAACATCACCTTGAACTCGCTCTGGTAACAAATCAAAAGGTCCTTTCAACTTGTACCCATACAAAGCTTCTGCTGGAGATATCTTAATTGTGTCATTCATCATAGTATTGATACTATATCGCACTTCATCCAAAGATCTGTCCCAATGTGTATCGGAACCACCCACCGTCATGCGCAAAGCTTCGATTACTTTCCGATTCGCCCTCTCACATAACCCATTTGCTTCAGGTCTATACGGGATTATAGATACTTTCTTTATCCCCAACAAATTAGCAAGACCGTCTAAAGTCTTATTAATAAACTCCCTACCATTGTCTGTGATCAGACATTCAGGAACACCATATCGACAAATTATCCCCTAAAAACGCTATAGCAACTTCCTCAGCTGATTTGTATTTCAGTGGGAAAATCTCGACAAAGCGAGTCAACTCATCAACAACTACTAATAAATGTCTATAACCATAAGCGGACTCTGAGAAGTTACCCAGAATATCCATATGCACTCTCTGAAACGGCCTATGTGGTATGGGATATGAACCCAAACGACACGACACTGTCGTCGCTGGCTTATTCGCATTGCAAATAGCGCACTTCTTCACAAAGGCTTCTACTGCGGAAAACATATTTTTCCAAAAGAACTTTGACCTGACGTTTTCATACGTCTTGTCCACACCCAAATGAGGAGAACCAAATTTACAATGTACAATGTCTAGAACTTGTGGTACTAGACTCTCTGGCACGATGATTTGTGTAATTTCACCCATGCTTCGAGTACTTCATAAGTTATACTTAACTTTCCTCACCAATAAATTATTCTCCAACTCTAGACCAGAAAAAGGCAACTTATACCCTTTCTTCGGTGAAACTCCCTAAGAAATGCCTTAGCATCTGACAACAATTTATCTTCATCTTGCTTTTGTTCCAGCAAGCCTATGTCCCAAGTGACATTTTCACCCGTAATATAACACACTGCGTTACTCTCACTATCACGAATAACAATCTCTCCCGAGACTGCCGACTCACTATTTCTCCCAAAGTATGCACTGTAGAACGTGTATGTCCTCTACATGCGATATCTCAGAACTACTAATATCAGAGACATTAGACACCAAATATTTACTCTCTTCTCCCACACAGGATTCGGTGTGTATTTCCTCATCCTCGACCGGAAAATATCTGCTCAATGCATCTGCAACTACATTATGCTTACCTTCAATGTATTTGAGGTTTGCATCAAAATCTCTCAATGTTAGGAACCAACGTGCTCTCTTGGGCGACAAATTTGGCTTATTAAAAGCTCTAACAACGGTTGATGATCTGTAAAAATCTCAACTTTATTTCCCAACAACAACATCTTAAAATGAACAAGGCTAGAGACGACTGCGAAAGCCTCCTTGTCCACAACTGACATCAGCCTTTCGTTACTACCACGCGTTTTGAACTTTCTGCTATAAAAGCAATTGGGTGTAATTTCCCCTCAAATTTCTGCATCAAACACGCACCTATACCTTCCTGACTCGCGTCAGTCACTAAGGTGAACGGTTGACTAAAATCTGGAAACTTCAAAACTGGTGGGTTCACCAAAGCGTTCTTAAGCTTCTCAAAAGCTAATTGTTGACTATCACCCCAAACAAACTTAACGTCTTCTCGTAACAAATCTGTCAATGGAGACGCTATTGTAGAAAAATTCCGCACAAAACGGCGAAAGAAACCCGACATACCTAGGAACGAACGAATCTGTTTCCTGGTTTTGGGAACTGGAAAATTCACAATGGCTTTAACTTTCTCATCATTCACTCTGACTCCCTCTTTAGAGATAACATGTCCTAAATAGACAATTTTTCTCTTCAGAAACTCACATTTAGCTAATTTGACTTTTAATCCAGCGAACCGTAATCGCTTGAGGACTTCTTTTAACACCTTTAGATGTTCTTCAATTGTATCTGTGCATATGAGAATGTCATCCATGTACACAAACACCGACTTTCCTAACAAGCCATGAAGTACTGTGTTAACCAGTCTAGTAAATGTTATTGGGGACCCTTGTAATCCAAAAGGCATCCTATTAAACTCGTAATGTCCCTTTGGTACCGAAAATGCTGTATATTTACGGCTACTCTCACAAAGGGGAACTTGTAAAAACCCTTGCATAAGATCTATAGATGAATATATATTCTTGCCACCGATCTCAACAAACAAATCAGGCAAACAAGCTACCGGATATCTATCTGGGCATGTTTTTCATTCAATTTACGAAAATCTACACAAACTCTGATACTACCGTCTTTCTTAGGAACTGCAAGCAAAGGAAAATTAAACGAGAATTGGACGGTCTGATAATGCCTTCCGACTCCCACCTCTGAACTTCTTTTTCTACTTCTTCTCTGATCTTAAAAGGAATTCGATATGCTGGAATATATATGGGATTTGTACCCTTTTCTAGGCGGATTGAATGTTCTAAAACATCTGTAACTCCTAATTTATCTCCCTTCAAAGCAATGATATCTAGATATTCTTTCAACACTTTCTCTACTTTATCTGAATATTCAGGATAATCAACTTTAGCCAAATGTTCATGCAGAACCTGACTTCGGAACTGTTGCTCCTCGTTAGGAAACATATTCCCGTCTCCACAAAAAACTCACTAATTTATGCTCTTCATTAAACTCTTCAAAATCAATTACATAAGTACCCTTGTGATATTTTTCACTGAGTCTTGATAGCTAACTAATTCTACTGAAGTCACGCCTGCGACTGAAACTTCATTCACTGACACCGTACTCACAACGTCTTTGAATTTCTCGGTTCCCTCAACAACGCACACTTGAGAAGGAAACTTTTTCTCTTTCAGCGACACTTTAACCAATGTAGGAACTCGCGGTTGCAATTCAATATCTTCCAACAAAAATCCTTTGAAAGATCTTTGCGGAATATCTTCACTCTCTAATGAATGTGTTACACATGTCTCAGACTGTGTCTTAGGTTTCTCACAAGTTTTTTTTCCTGTGTATATATGGAACAAAACAACCTGACTCACCTATTGTAATCCCCTGAACTCCCGTAAGAATGTTGATGTTATGTCGCATGCAAGAAGGGTGTCCTAGCAAAACCATTTCACCTAAGGCTAATCCTTCTATGACCAAAAATGATTCTACTATTGTCTTTCCACCGATACAAAGCGTAAGAAATGACGAACCTAAAATATTCAGTTTCCTCGCTTGTACATCACACACTGTCTCACTAGAAGGGACTAATTTGCACTCTGGAAACTTCGAGTGAAAAAGGTCAGCATTTACTAAGTTAACTGAGCTACCAGAATCAATGAAAATAGAAATTTCACTGCCATTAGAAAATCCACGTACAATCGGCCTAGGTTCTGGTGACTCTAAGACCTGATTGCTCATTATCCTGTGTCCGTTTTCGAACTTATCTTGTGAAAATTCTGCTGTTCCTTTGTGTATCTAGAACTTGCATCATGTGGAATTCTCCTGTCATATCTAGAAAAACCTCCCCGTGACTTCCTGAATAATCTCTACTCTTTGTGGCTGGGCAAAATCTCCATCCATGATCTGAAGATTTGCAAACTGAACAATATCTCACTCTGCAATTTGATTTACTATGTCCTATTTTATCACAATTAAAACAACGTATCGTTGTGACTGATCTCTCTGGAATTTTCTTCGATTCTACTCGTGCACATGTCTTCAGCTGTTGCATCATTTCCCGAATGCGAGGACTATCATTATTCTGTGGTTTGGAAACCGCAGCTGACATCTTTGCACCTCCCTGTACAAAACTACTGTCCAGTGTCGGGCATTTTGATAGATTTTTGTTAATCTGTGCAAACAAAAAGGATTCATCTGTATCCTGATCAATTCTCTTATCAAAACTATCTACAATTACATCTGGGACCGACGTTAAAAGGCAAGCAAAGTGTAACAATCTTTCAAAATTATCTAAGGAGATATTATTTCCAGTTACCCATGGAGAGCCTGTTATAGATTTCTTTAACTCAACTACTGCATCAAATAAATTCGCACTGTATGTGACTAGTGAATCATTGCCCTTCTTTATTTTGAGAAACTCTCGCAAATTCGAACTGCACATTCACGTTGAACTCCGCCATAAGTAGCTCGTAGAAATTTCTGCAGTTCATTCCAAGTTTTACACTTCTGAACCCGAAACTGTGTGCTCGTTTCCCAATATCTCCTTTATCTAAATCCAAAAATGATTTAGCCTCTGTTAAAGCTTCAGCGCCATTCGTAATTTTCTTGGAATTCAGATAATTGTTCACTGACTCAATGAAAGTTTCTATATTTTGGGTTGGCTTTCCCATCAACTAACCCTTTAAAATTTGTAATTCCCCACAAATGTTCGTCACTTTATGCACCACAACTGATTGGGATGTGCTTGCTGCATCGTCCGGCATTTTGTGAGTGATCACACGCCCTGAGCGTAACAACATAAAAAAAAAGAAACCAAAAAGAACACTAGAGAAAGGCAAAAGTTACCCCCTCTAAAGAAGAACAGAAAACGGCGTTCTGCGCAACTTACGAGAATGGGGTACTTACCAATTTTGAAACAGAAAACGGAGCACCTATCACTCTGACTTGCTAACCTGTGACGTCACCCACTCGAAGACGGAGCAAAAAACAAAGCGTGATTTTTGTTGAATCATCACTTTGCGTAATTAACTCACAATCGCCACTATTCACACTTATTTGGGTATTTTGTTAACCCCAAAATTGCTCTAGAGATCATCCAGATCTATTTCACAACTCCCCCACTCCCAGTACTCGAATAGAAACGGAAAAAAAATTCCCCGTATTTCACACGTAATCACGACCTATGAAACAGTCATTCAACACTGACCCGTCTCCTTAGCTCTTAGGTGAAGTCGCCTAGTGCCTTGGGCATCAACGTTACCAATTAGTCTATTAGTAATCTCCCTCTTTCGCCATCATTAAAGACATTAAAATCATGCTGACCATTTAAAATCAAAAGACACCCGCTGCCACCATTTCAAAATCTTTACATTAAATATACACGGCTGCCACCATTTAATTCTGTAACGAGGACAGAATTAACACCTTTTTGAAGTGTACGTAACGTGCTCCAACGATCTTTATTCATGAAACGGAGGCGTATGAACGTTCGCTCACGGCAACACTTACATCTATTTTCTCCTCTTTCTCTCTCTTCTCTCTCTCTCTCTCTCTCTCTCTCTGTATCACCTCTCTCTCTCTCTCTCTCTGTGTATCGCCTCTCTCTCTCTCTCATCGTTTTCCAGAAGTTCACCCACCCGAATCTCACTCATTCTCACCAAATCAATTAAATGGACTATTTAAAGAAACACAATCGTTTCTACCAAAATAGGTTTATTATTCAAATAACCCAACAAGAAATGAATAAAACAAAGCAAAGATTAAAATGCATAATAAATGAATTATCGAGTTAGATAACTAAACTCTGAACTGTAAAACACTTCTGATTAAAGAAGTCTCACTATGGCTAATAGCCTGAAAATATCCAAACTCACACATACTCCCCAAATCAATAATTAGTCATGTCAAAAACAGTCTACCACATGTTATTCAAACAGTCCACACTGTCCACAATGTCCACAGACATCTGTCGGAAGAATTAAACATGATAGAAAACTCCCAAAAATATATGAAATGCAAAACACAATAATGGAAAGTGTAAAATGCATAGCCAAGATATGGCAAACGTAACATGACAAAACAATAATATAAAAGAGGTATGAATATTCATATTAAATCTCCCACACCAGTTCAAAAGTTCATAATGATTAGAAAATCATGGTAAAAAATCACAAGTTCAATTTTCTCCCATAAAAACAGAGATTTCAAACTCTACCTTATCTGCCGTTTTCAAAGCCTGGATCCTCTCCAAAGCTACGTCTGGACAACTGCAGTTCTATCACGTTAATGAACGATCAAACTCACTTTTTAGGCAGATTTTGGCACAATCTAGATCAAATTAACGCACGTACTCACGAATATACATAACACTTCGGAGATCACCTGACTGGCAATATTGGTGGCTGAATAATATCAAATAATGTGATTAAACTAACATTTAATGTATTATAAGATTTATCGTATGGATCTATTTAAAACATATTTCCATTGTTATCTATTTTTCCAAAAAGAGAAAACACAGAAAACGAATCACATATACACACGCACACATTTCAAAGTTCCCTCATGAAAATCTTAATGTTTTTTTTTTTTTTAACACTATATTTCAGTTCTAATTTTTAAGTTTTCATGATTTTCAGATGACTATTTCAAAAAATTTCCACTTTAACAACTCCTACAATAAACTGCATGATTTGCGATACGTAAGAAATTCGATCAGATTTTCAGACTCTAGAATAATTTTTCTCCATATTCTTATATTTATGAATAACATGTCAATTCCAATTATACTAATTTAAAATTCACTTTACTCTCTTACTTTTTCTTCGACTCTTTGTTCCTTACAAACCTCTTCTCGGAAAGATTTATCAACAATGTTCAATCTATAAACTTCAGTACTGACCAAGAAGAGGCAGTTTTATAACCTTTAAATGATTGGTGAAACAATATTTCGATAGAACTCTATATTATGATCTAAAGCTTATTGGTGTTATTATATCTAATACTATATGGTCCGATAACCTACTTAGGAATTTGCAAGTACTTTTACATTTAACTCCTTCTAGGGAACATGATTTTGCTCTGATGCGAAGAGGTTCCTACTAAAAACACTAAGGAAAAGTAATGTTTCCAAGCTGTATTTTAGAGGAAGATTTTGGAGTCTCCTCGACGACATGAGGTTCCTCAAAGACAATTCTCATCCTGTTTAGGAGGTCGGTTTCAAGGTCTGTCTGGTTTTCAGGCAACAAGAGCATCATCGCGTCGACGAGTCTTTGTGGTGTTGCATTAAACATAACAATAACGAGAAACAGACTTCTCACTAAGCCGTGTATAGGAGAACAAAACGTGGTGATTCTGAAGTCTTTGAACGTATTGTTTATAGTAAACTGACTGCTTCTCAGACAAGGAATCCAAATCTTCTGTCCATCAGGGCTTTAAAAGGACTTTTCAGGATATCCTTGCAATGAACGATTATTCTAAGCGTTCCATAAGAACTTTGGTTTATATCCTGGCTATTTGAAGAAGTTATCTGCATAAAATTCACATCCCTTTTCTTAAATTCACTAAAACCCCATTCTGAAGCGTTATCAGTTGGAGAAGTTGAAATGAGCTCAGTGCGATTCTAGATTTGGAGTTCTGCTACTGTAATTGCATCTCTGTTTCTTCTACTGGCTGAATCTCTCTATATATAAAAATTGGATATATAGTAAAAAGACTAATATTTATTTAAATTGGCCCATAACTTGAAAGAAATGGACCTAAAAAGTTTCAGATACGCAACAAATGATTCAACTCCGATATATTTTCAAAAGATTTTGGATTTACGTACAAAGCAGCAAGTCTCATTACAAATCGAACAATTTTGTACAAATTCTCATGAGGACTGGACATCAATTCTCAGAGGAAAATTGTTCTAAAAAGGAAAATCATTGAAAGGAGATGGATATGTAACAAAAGTTAAAGAAATGTTAGTGTTTTCAGGATGAAAGTGGAAAACCAATTCTCAAAAATAAACAAAGTCCAGCTGGATTAAAACAAACATCAGGTTTTAAAGATTCATCTCATTGCAAGACAAGAGGGACTGTTATCCATGTTGCTTGTATTTTGTCCGTGGCCAAATCTGTGTCCACCAGGCTTGCTTCAACAAAAGTCATCAGTTGAGATAAGAGGAGCTCTGTTTCTTCTTGTCCTCTGGATAAAAGGCATCTGCTAGAAATTAAATTTTCCGATCAAATACCTCTGAACTTTATGCATCACACTAATGACCATCTATTGTTCTCAGTCACGTAAGATCTCTTTGAGGAAAATCTCGTCGATTTAATGATCAGTTCTGAGTGCTCTCTGTAAAATTATTCTCCCACCGAAAGGATTAGACCCCAGGATGATAATGCTTGAGAAGCCCACCCATTGTATTCGCACCTATAAGGGCGGTTTTAGTGACGTCATCTGCCTATCTTCTAGAGGACTCTACTGGCGGTCTCGTACCCAAAATGCTTTAATTCATGTAATTGTTTTTGTAATAATACAGCCCTAAAATGCTATTTCGTCCTGGAATTCTGAGACCTTCTGGGCCTTTTCGGGATTCTCTGATCGAAAGAGGATGGTGTTTAAAGCTGTCTCTTGTCCCCACCCAGACCATTAGGGATTCCCTTTCCATTGTCCAATTCTGCAGTTATTTAGCTCATCGACGAAACCAAGAAGTTTGCGAGTGCCCCCTGTTTTGTACCAACAGCTGAAACCAATCACAGTTTTTCAAATTTGGTAGGTAACGCTGATCATTTTACACCCATGGTATGATTATTAGATAATGTTCCATCTTGAATCTTATAAATCATGTGTATTTTTGTAACTTTTTAAAATTTACAATTCTTTACTATTTTCATTTTTAATGTTTGTCATTCATCTTTGTAAATCCTTTAATTTTCACTTTTTAACAATCTTTGTAAAATCATTTCATTGTAATTCATTCAGTTTGAACTTTGATATCTCATTCATTTACTTTTTAACTCTAAATCTTCAGTTCGCTGCCGTAACTTAAATTTCATGATTAATATAAACTCCTGATAATTAATTTTTTTGTAAGTTAGTTTCAGAAAATAAAAGCTAAAAATAAACAAAAATATCTCTACTTAACCTATTTTCCTAGCAATAATAAATTTTGCTATGACTGAAGATTAATCCAGGGATTTCATTATAAACTTTCTCTTTTATAAAGTCTCCCTCAATTTAACTTTTTTAGAAAAAGTCTGTATATTTGTTAAAAGTGACTGTTCCATCTTTCTTCAGAAGTTTTGATAAACATGTTTGGGTCTTTAGTTTTGAAAGGAGGCTAAGACCACAAACAGTTAATTTTTTGTTGTCTGGAGGGCAAATACAATTTTATGCCTTACACATTTCTGATAGACTTACCTTTATCTCCTTCTATTGATTCCAAGATGTATTTTGAATTGAGATGACAGCCATTTAGCCCCATCTGGAAAATAATGTTTTGTGTCTCGTTCTTTCGTTCCATTCAGATTTTGGTTTATTTTTGAAAAAGATTAGTTGCTTCTTCTAATGTTAGTAATGGATCTGTTAATATAACATATCAATTACAAAGATTATTGCCTGCCATTTCAGTGTTACTTTGTTGCCTTCATGACTTCTGGACCTTATATATAGTATCACCAGGAGAATGGACTAAATATTATCCATTCTATAAATTCTGGTAACTCTTCATTTATATACTAACATTTTAGCAAGATATCATTGATTTCCCCTTAGATGTATTTTTGATAAATAAATGAATGCAAAATTACCTTCCTTCAGTATATTACGCATGTACTTTCTTTTTATCAGTGCTTACACAACATACTTCCTCATCTTTTGTTTCTGCAAGTAGCAATGTTCTGCATCTATCTTTAGTTTCTTTGATTACTATATTATATCATTTATATCTACTTTGTTATTTTCTTTAACAACAGTACCTCATTTTAATTTCCTTCATTTATCATGGCTGATTACTACATTTGCTATAATGTTCTGTATTTAAATATGCAAATTATGACATAAATGTCTTGTTCCTTGTCATATTTAACTGGAGGATCACCTTTATTTATTTCTGTCACTTCTTTGCTGGAGGGTCAAAGACTGGATGTGCACATCTTATCTAACAGTCTGTATATTTAAATTCTTCTCTCTTCGACCATTTTTAATTCCTTTCACCTCGGAAATGATGTGATGGTCTTGTATGTCGGAGTCGCTTCTCGAGGTGCTAAATGAGCAGGGAGAGAAATGCCGCTTCTTCATGGCACCGCATGCCCTCTCTATTCCTCTTCCTTGTGTAACGTTAATCCTCCTCCACCCCAATGTCAGGATAATTCCACATTTCGCCATTAATTTATATGAGAACAACACTCCAGCGGAAAGAACCGTCTTCTAGAACTATAAAACCAACAGTTTTATGACGAAAGGTCTATTTCAAGTTCACATTGCCTAAACTTTTATCTGTTTCTACCCGCTACCCCTTTTATTATCTTGCTTTTGATGCTTTTGTTAAATGGTAAGTAAATAAACTAATTTTTGGAGACAACATGGTTTTGTGAATAAAGTGTGGCCAAGAGATGGACAGAAATGCTGCAAAGAAAAGAAAATTCCTTTATTGTAGCATTTCCTTCTGATGTTTGGGCGCACCCTTTTATTTTTGTGAACATGATTAGTTAAGAAAATCCTGGTATGTCTCAAAAAATTAATTTTTACTTTTTTAGCTCATTTTAATAAAAACATGTCTATACAATATTTTTTTATTTACGTGGGACCTTCATAAGCAAATGTTAGAACATTTACCTTGATCCTTAAATAAGTGTATATGATACTTTAAATGTATAATAATAATAATATATAATAATAATAATATGTGACCCCTTTGTTAATAACAATTACTAACACCTCTCTCTAAACAAAACATGGATACCTTATATGTTTACTCACCCATATCTATGTAAGTAAACACCTCAGGATGTTGACATTACAACAAGACACAAAGGCATCGAAACATGAGGAAAAATCCATTTGTCCTTTCGTCATCTTGAACAGACCACTTTAAAATAAAGCAATTCATATTCAGCATTTACGTAACAAGAAATGTACTTAGTACCTTGTGTATGTAAATACAATTAATTACAAAAATATATGAAAACAAGTTAACAGAAAACATGTCTCTGGCTTATGATTTGGAGAAAAGTGAAAACTTTATATAAAATTTTAGACTCCAAAGACAAAAAACAAAGACATATTCCTCTTGAGCTTTAAATGCAGCAATTATGCAGAAACTGTGAAGATCAAAATATAAAAATAAACAAAAAATCTTTCCATCTAAACGCTATTAAGAAGCTCAGAGAATACGTTGGAACTAAATGGAGATATCTGAGCCAGACAAAAAAAAAAAAGAATTATCATACAGTACAGGTATGCTGTGGCGCTATATACTCTACGTTAAAAAGACCTGAAGCCCACGTGAAGAGGAAGGCTTATCATTTAAGAATAAAATGGCAAATAAGAAAAAATGCTCTTATTATATGACCGAAAAGTACAAAATCATAAAAACCAAATGAAATACCCATATTTTGTTTACATGAAATAGGTGCAAATACAATGTTCTCAGGGACATTTTTAATCGCAAAATAAAAAAAGATCAGTATCACAAACGAAATAGTCAACGTCAACAAAATTTTCTATAAAATTCTCAGTAGATGGAGACAAAGATTCTGCAGATCAGAAAAAAAAATTTTCATAATCATGATGTAGACCATGAAGACCAATTTAATAAAAAAAAAAGACCACATGCGCAAAAACTTAGTAATGAATTTGGAAATGGAATTTTATCACAATAATTAATTAGGCTGAGAATGTATGAGACTTTAAATATCATGAGAACCAAGTTTTAGACGTCAAAATCAAGAGAAAAACTAAATTTCTACAATCACAATCAAGAAGATTGACAAGAATTTGAAAATTTAAATAGTACTCCCATTTAATTAAAACTAGATAGAAACCAGAAGACACTAAAACCTAAACACTTTGAAGATAGAAAAACTAGGTACCATAGGAATCATACAATAGACAAGAATTACGAAAATTTTTAACAAATTGGGACATAGAAACCGAGATTTTATTTTAATCACCATCATGAAAATCAAAATGAAAACTTTTAAAAACTAAAATGCCATAAAACACTTGACTCAACCAAAACGGTTATTTCAAAACCAGAAAACCAGAAGAAGGGCAACTTTGATCGTTTTCCTTCTCTTTCCAGGTGGTCCCGATGCTGATTGTGGTGGTAGTGCTGTTCCCTGATCTGCTGGGGACCCATACTGGTGCTGTGAATATACTGCGAACTTTCGACGGTAATTGCCACTCTACGACGTGTGCGAGCCATGCACATAAAACGGCGCTGGACTTCTCTCGTATGTCAACAGGTAACGCAATCATTCTCATTATTATTGTTATATCGTTGTTGTTGCAAATGTTGAAGGAGAAAGTGGTTTTCTCTTATTATAATTTCTGTGTTTTGCTTTCTGATGCTGCTCCAGTGTTAGATATCCCTTTATCCCTCCCGTGGGTTGGTCTGTTTTATTAATTCTTGCTGTTTTGCCAATAAACTGACAATGGCCTATCCATCAGGCAAAAGGCGTTAAGGGCAATTTCGTCTGAGAGAGAGAGAGGAGAGAGAGAGAGAGAGAGAGAGAGAGGAGATTATCAGCCTTTTAGCCAGTATTTGGAGAGGAAAAGCGCAGGATCAGTGAGCTTTTACACCAGGACGAGAGCGTTGCACTACAGGCCACTGTTGTTTGTCAGTATAATCACTTTTGGCCTTTACCTTTAGCAAATATCCAGAAGTCATGAGAATAAAAATAACGGTGCGCGCCGTGGAAGCCGAAGAGGTGAAGGATGAGAGGATGAAAGCAGGAAAAGGTTGAAGACACGATATAAGTGATGTCTCAGGTAAGGCCGGATGTGTCAGAGGGTAATCCTACCATATTAGCTCTTTTATGCGGATCAGTGTAGCTCACTTGGCAGAGGAAATAAGAACAAAGCTGTTCTTTCTAATCAATAAGGTCTTTCTTTCCCAAAGAGTCTCCCTCATGATATGGATCTTACGTCCCCTCACCAACCCAGAGGCCAACTCTAAAGTATTCATCTAACTGAAGTTAATTTTCTATGTGGTAGCATATGTTATTAAGTGCTCTAAATAAACAATAATCCACGGTCATGACCAAGCATGTCCAGCGGGGGCAAGCGAAAAATCCGTCTGGGGAAATTACCAGCTAACCAGCCAAGTGATAGTTGAGCAAAATAATCATTGTCCATTTGTTTTAAAGTCGGACATGAAGCGACGATCCTGCCACCGGATATACACATAAATATATATGCATATTACATGTATATGTACATCCCATACTATCACATATAAATGAGAATCTACTGGTCACGTTTCTCCTTACGCGAAATTGTAATAATGCAATGCCCTGTAACTTCTCAGTTCATCCTTTTTTGGATGCACTTGTCACTACAAAGGCCTCAGATCCAAATGAAGGAATAATAAAGAAATTCTGGCGTCCACAGCAGCAGTCGAGCCCGTTTTCAGTACATCTGGGCGAGGTCGCGTTAACCCAGGTGGGCATTATTGAAATAGCACACTCGTATGTATCATGAACCAAGCACACACGTGTGTGTGAGTGTGTGTGTGTGTGTATGTGAAGATACAAAGACTAAGATCTCTCCTTAGAGGAGGATGAAACCAAAAAATAACAATATACAGAGTAAGTTCATTCTAAAAATAAATGAATAAGTAAAGAGCAGTAAAACATTCCCAGCAAGTACAAGTAAACGATAAACTTCATTGGGCCTCAGCTGTCACCATCACCGAAGGTTCTGTTACTCCAGTGGCAGCTGGGCTAACTAACATTGCCAGTTACACGTAGATCCATAGATTGAGAACGGAAAGAATTTTTTCAAACTAGTATTCTTAACTGGTAACTACTCAACTCATACCAAAGTGAATTTTACTTTGTTGTACATTCTGTGTCCTAATCAGAAAACAATACAATGTAAGTCCATTAACATAAGTTAATCATATCAAAAGGATGACTTCGGTTTAATCAAGTTATTATAATTATAGTGATACAATAATATTCAAGAAATGATCTCATATATATATATATATATGTATATATATATATATATATATATATATATATATATATATATATACTCATATATATATATATATATATATAAATATCTTTCATCATCTGACTGCTATTACACACACACACACCATGCTAAGTTGAAGCAGACGCTAACATACGGTACCATGATGGACTCTATAATCGTCGAGTAGATCTACCCTAATTATAATAGTGTTTATTTTTACTCTCCAGATAAACCTTATAGCTAATAACAGAAAGTTTGTATCTTTTCCTTTTGCATCATTGTTTTACCAGTTTTCTTACCAGTTATCACGTTACTAACAACCTGCGTCCCACCCAAACGTAAGCTAATTCAACAAAATTTGAATAAAAATGCTTACATGATTCTGAAATTAACATTTTCAAAATTGAAATTCTTACCCTTTATCACAATACTGAGGAGAACTTTTATTTCAGTATAACCTCAATAATGACATCCAAAAATGAATTCTTTTGATTTGAATAATTAATTCCATTACAGGTGAATATATATATATATATATATATATATATATATATATATATATATATATATATATATATATATACTCTCTATATATCTCTTATATATATATATATATATATATATATATATATATATATATGGGGTGTTCGAGAGTAAGTCCCCTCTGCAACAACTAAAATTGATGTGGACAAAAACAAAGTAATTCAGAACAATTATTTGTTTTGGTTTCTCTCTGAGAAACTTAAAAGCTGAACTCAAACTCCATTTCCTGAGCACTTTGGTCACCTCTCTTTACCGCAGGTCGTCGAGAAACGGTATGCCATCATAGTTCACTGTGGAGCACTTCAACACGATCCTTTAGATACTGCAATGTTTTCACACATTAAGGTAGAGGAGAATTTGCCTAGAAATTCACTTGACGAGAATAAATCGATACTGTTTCAGAAGCAGTTCCTGTGTCACACCAGAAGAGAGCCTTGAAACATAATGCCTTATCATGCAAAAATGTGACTTCAACAGATAACACATTTTCCAGGATCTTTAGGAAAGGAAATACTCCACCAGTAACCCTGATTTCTCTGTAGTATTCAGCATTCATGACTGTCATTTTTCTTTGATGATCATTAACCGTTTACAGCTGTGAAACAGAGAAAAATTCCCAAACATTCAGGAAATTTCACAACTTGGCAATAGCGTATGTCATCGCTGATATCATCCAACTTTGCAGCCCAAATGATGTCATTTTTATGATTTGGCTTCCTGACTGTGTAAATAAAGGATTCATCTGATGCGGCCACATGGAGGAAGTCAGCTTCATCCCAATCTTTAAGAAATTAACCAGAAAATCATGCACGGTCTTCTCTCTGTTGCTCAGTGATGTTGGGCTTGCTGATAACATGAAATGGTTTGATACCAGATTTTTTCAACTCACGATATACAGCACTATAACTTATCTTCTTTCCCATTTTTGTTTCTAGTTCAAGTGCCAATTTACATAAAGACTTTCTTGGTCTACCCACTGCCTCAGTTATGATGTCTTTTGACTCATGAGAAAGGACTTCAGGCCTTCCAAGATTCTCACTCTTTTTGCAAAGACAGTCATATGGATTTTTGTTCCAGTTTCTTTTAACAAAGGATTCATCTCTTTTTTAATGTATTTAGCTATCCGAAGACGTGAAATGAAGGATGCGCCAGAATCCTGGCCTCTCTGAGGTTATAGCCCAGTTCGGTCAATCCATCTGATTTCCTCTGATCGTTAGCCATGGCTGTATCTAACTCCGTCACTCAGTCTGAAAAATACAAAAATGTAAATGAAAAATAGCTTAATAGAAACTTAAAATAATGCTGTACTTGGAGAGATAGGTTATAACAGAAAACTTCATAACTTTCCATTTGTTCTGTGGAGGGGGCTCCAATTTCAGAAACACCCGGTATATATGTATATATATACATATATATATACATATATATATATATATATATATATATATATATATATATATATATATATATATATAATAACATATATGCCCTGTATGCATACATACATATTACTTCGGAACTTCTCGAATTTCCTCACACTTTTTGGATACTCTTGTCACTACAAAGCCTTGAATTCGAAATGCAGACCCATGAAGAAACCCCTCGAGTTTGATTCTCTCTCAGGTAGTTGAGATCTCTTCATCTGCTCTTCATTTCGGATTCCTGGCTTTTTTAGTGAGAAGAATGTCCAAACACTGTTAGGAAATCAGAGAGTTTAGAAGTAATTGTGGCTATTACACATACATATATATCTGGAAAAATAACTTACATCTAAGGGTAATTATCATTGAATAAGTGCATCTGCTTCGTCCAGGATTCGAACCTGGGCGTGCGTGCTAGATACAACAATAAACGCAAGTATAGTGAATTCGATATCAAACGATATATATGGCTTAATATTAATTTGTGAACATAAAAATCATGTGTCCTTAAGCGAAAAATTCATATATACGTATACACGTATATGCACAGACTTCTGTACAC
This sequence comes from Macrobrachium rosenbergii, assembly GCF_040412425.1. Taxonomy (NCBI): domain Eukaryota; kingdom Metazoa; phylum Arthropoda; class Malacostraca; order Decapoda; family Palaemonidae; genus Macrobrachium; species Macrobrachium rosenbergii. The sequence goes on from NC_089742.1 coordinate 6,578,537, forward strand.
GGATATATATGTTTAAGTGTGAACACATGTACATTTTTATTACAGACACGCACTATATCTACCTGTCTATCTATATATCTTGATATATATATATACCATATATATATATATATATATATATATATATATATATATATAATATATATATATATATATATATATACTACTATATATATGCTATATATATATATCT
>NC_089742.1:6583729-6586229 GCF_040412425.1 Macrobrachium rosenbergii
ATATATATATATATATATATATATATATATATATATATATATATATATATATATACATATGTTATTATATATATATATATATATATATATATATATATATATATATATATATATATATATATATATATATATATATATATATACATATATATATATATATATATATATATATATATATATATATATATATATATATATATATATATATATATATATATATATATATATATATATATATATATATATATATATATATATATATTGAGGTCATTTATCAAGTGATTACATATAAATAACAGAAAAAAGGCAAACGTCTCTTAATATCCAATTCACTCTACCTCGAAATAATATATTTTCATATATGTTACCGAGGGAATTTTAGTTGATAATAAGTCCACCGTCCACGTGAAGGGTCGAACCAGCGACGGACGAGAATCAGGACTACAGTGACGCACTAACAAAATCGGCCACAAAGAGGTATAAGTGAATAACATCTCCCATCAACTCACCCGTCGAACTCAGGTGTTTTGCGTTTGGAGGCGATATCCACCACCTCTGCCATGTTGACCGTGTAGTGCGTTTGTCGCGTAGACATAATATGACTATTTATCACATCACCGTGATTCATATACAATCAAGAAAGCTACAAAAGATCCTTTAATATCCATTTCACTCTACCTCGGAAATAATATATTTTCATATATGTTGCGAAGGGGAATTTTTAGTTGATAATAAGTCCACCGTCCGTGAAGTCGAACCAGCGACGGACGAGGAATCAGGACTACTGATGATGCACTAACGAAATCGGCCACAAGAGAGGTATAAGTGAATAACATCTCCATCAACTCACCCGTCGAACTCAGGTGTTTTGTGTTTGAGACGATATCCACCACCTCTGCCATGTTGACCGTCAAAATATATATGAAAATATATTATTTGAGGTAGAGAGTGAATTGGATATTAAAGGACGTTTATAGCTTTCGATTGTATATGAATCACGGTGATGTGTGATAAATAGTCATAGTATGGCTACGTGCGACAAAAATGCACTACACGGTCAACATGGCAGAGGTGGGTGGATATCGTCTCAAACGCAAAACACCTGAGTTCGACGGGTGAGTTGATGGGAGATGTTATTCACTTATACCTCTCTTGTGGCCGATTTCCTTAGTGCGTCACTGTAGTCCTGATTCCTCGTCCGTCGCTGGTTCGACCCCACGGTGACGGTGGACTTATTATCAACTAAAAATTCCCCTTCGGTAACATATATGAAAATATATTATTTCGAGGTAGAGTGAATTGGATATTAAAGGACTTTTTGTAGCTTTCTGATTGTATATGAATCACGGTGATGTGATAAATAGTCATAATGGCTACGTGCGACAAACGCACTACACGGTCAACATGGCAGAGGGTGGATATCGTTTCCAAACGCAAAACACCTGAGTTCGACGGTGAGTTGATGGGGAGATGTTATTCACTTATACCTCTCTTGGCTGATTTCGTTAGTGCGTCACTGTAGTCCTCTGATTCCTGCGTCCGTCGCTGGTTCGACCACACGGGACGGGTGGACTTATTATCAACTAAAAATTCCCCTTCGGTAACATATATGAAAATATATTATTTCTGAGGTAGAGTGAATTGGATATTAAAGGACGTTTGTAGCTTTCGATTGTATATGAATCACGGTGATGTGATAAATAGTCATAATATGGCTCGTCGACAAACGCACTCACACGGTCAACATGGCAGAGGTGGGTGGATATCGTCTCCAAACGCAAAACACCTGAGTTCAACGGGTGAGTTGATGGGAGATGTTATTCACTTATACCTCTCTTGTGGCTGATTTCGTTAGTGCGTCACTGTAGTCCTGATTCTCGTCCGTCGCTGGTTCGACCTCACGGGACGGCGGACTTATTATCAACTAAAAATCTCTTCGCAACATATATGAAAATACATTATTTCCGAGGTAGAGTGAATTGATATTAAAGGACGTTTGTAGCTTGATTGTATATGAATCACGGTGATGTGATAAATAGTCATAATATGGCTACGTGCGACAAACGCATTACACGGCCAACATGGTGGTGTGGTGACATCGCCCCAAACGCGAAACACCTGAGTTCGACGTGGGTGAGTTGATGGGAGATGTTATTCACTTATACCTCTCTTTGCGATTTCGCTAGTGCGTCACTATAGTCCTGATTCCTCGTCCGTCGCTGGTTCGACCTCACGGACGGTGGACTTATTATCAACCAAAATATTCCTTGGTAACATTTATGAAAATATATTATTTCCGGGAGGTAGAGTGAATTGATATTAAAGGACGTTTGTAGCTTTTGATTATATATATATATATATATATATATATATATACTGTATATATATATATATATATATATATATATATATATATATATATATATATTAATATATATATAATAGTAGATATATATATATATATATATATATATATATATATATATATATATATATATAT